>NC_072767.1:6127462-6152299 GCF_022539595.1 Amphiprion ocellaris | reverse complement strand
CCCCTCTTTGATGTGTAGATGTCGGTCAGGCTGAACTGTTGTGTTAACGCCTACAGCTCCACTGAAGGCTATGGAGGGCCACTCTTTGATATGTAGATGTCAGGCAGGGCTGATGGTCCCCTCATGGCTATTTTTTTTAAAAATAAAAAAATCCATATTTTTAGTTATATTCTGAAAAAAGACCTTAAAAGAAAATTTTGTATATGATTTTTGTTTCAGCAAAATAACTGCAAACACTGGGCCACTATTACCAGTTTACCACGACGGCCCCCTCTTGGATTGTAAAGCGTGTATGTGTGTGTGTGTGTGTGTGTGTTGGGTTTAGTTTTTTGGGATTCGGGTGTGTGTCGTGCAAATATGAAGTGGTTTCCACAAAATGGCGTCTGGCGAACGGCGTCAAAATGGAGGCCAGAGGCGTCGAGTCATTCAGAAGAAAAGATTTAATGTTGTAATCTGACAGAAAAGAAGAAGAAGAAATCTGTGTGTGTGTGTGTGTGTGTGTGTGTTACTAAGTGTGTGTGTTCTGCTGGCCGACTCACCGCTGCATTCGTGCCAGAGTTCAAGATGCCAAGTTGAGGTCTTGATCCTTCAGCGCCGCCTGGAAACACGAATCAAACGCTCCTCCTGCAGACAAACGCTAAAAGACTTCTTCTCATGTTTGTGTTTTATTTCGTAATGGTGTGTGTGTGTGTGTGTGTGTGTGTGTGTGTGTGCGCGCAGAGTGTGATTCCAGGTTTAATTCTGGGTCAAAGGAACGTTTGAGTTAAATAGAATAGAACAGAATGTGCTTCGTTGTCATTATTGTGTACAACCAGATTGGAGAGCGTCTCCTTTTCAGTGCAAACAGCTCAAGATAAAAGTCTTAAAAAATCCTAAAGATACCGCAAACAGTGTCTATTTACAAATATACAATATAAATGTCACAAATGGGAAATATCTTTAAAAATGTATGAGAATTGTAAAGAAAAATAATGTATTGTACTGTCAAAAAGTGTGTTGCACACTTTGGTATGATTGTGTTGCTCGGGGTGAGTGGATCTGAGGTCGGATGGAGCAGCAGACACACGTTTTATAATATTAGACTGGCTGGGCTGATTTTCAGTCAGCTGATAAAACGGTCGTTAGTCTAATTAAACCGTTTATTTACTCTCCAATCAGACGGCAGCATTAAAAACAGACTAATATTTGCATCATGAGCAGGAAACATTTTAAATATGAAGCATGAAAAACATCAGACTTCATCCAGAATTAATAAAATAGTAAAATGTGGAAGATTAAAGAGAAGAATCAGCTGAAAAACAAAACTACATTTACATCAAAACACTGAATAAAACCATAAATCACCAGAATAAATGCACATTTCTGCACCACTCCTGTATATTCTGTAGATTTTGTCTGTATTATATTTTCTGTATTTTGTTTTGCTTTCACTTTCTACCCTAATATTCTGTGTTGTCTTCTGGTTTACTCCTTGTTTCCCTCCAGGGATGAATAAATTCATCTAAATACAGAAACACATTCAAAATGTGAATAAAACCTCCTTAAAATTAAACAATAAACAAGTTAAAATAACATTTGATCAGCAGATTTTTAATATAAGTTTTATTCTGCTGCTCAGAAAGTTAATGGTTCTTTAAAGGTTCTTCAGAAGGTTCTCTGGTTTCTCATCACCAATTTTATTTAATTAGATTTTTGATCTGAAACTTTTCTTGTATTTTTCTAAGTGGCGGCATTAAAATTAAATATTTAATCAGAAAAGCAGCTAAAAAATAAGGAAAATTAACAGACCAGAAAAATACACATAATATAAAATACCATGAAATATTCATATATGATGGAATTACAATATTTATCTAAATATATATTTAATTTTTATTTATGTGTGGTGGTAATATAAATATAAATAAATATAAAAGTAGCTGCAGGTTCCTCCTGATAAACCTGAAGAACTCTGAGCTGTCCGTCACCTCCTCCTCTTCCAATCAGAGGGCAGGGTGCTGCTGGTGGGCGGGGCCTCAGGATGTGAATGAAGCTAATTTAGTGCGTCTGATTTGTGGCTTTTATAAAAATGAATTCATGCGTCGCCTCATTTCATTAAGAGCTAAATCAGAGGCGGATCGATACCGGACCAGAGCGCTCATTTTTATCACCGCTGCGGGCCGGCCGGCCGGGAAGGAACCCGGAGGTTCTCTGGAGAACCTTCTAGGAACCGACAGGAAGACGTGTTGGTTCTGGACCAGGAAAAGATTCTGGTTCTGTTACCGTGACAACAGATACCATGATCCAGACTGACTCACCCACTGGGGAGGATGGGGGAGATAGAGGGAGGATATATTTCTTTTGTGTTTCTGTCTTCGTCTGTTTTTTGTTTGTTTGTTTTTGTGTGTTTATTGTTGTTTTCATGTTTTGTGTGCGTGTTTTTTGTATGTTTGTTTTTTGCATGTTCACGCTGTAAAACTTTGTAAACGACAATTTCAGTGAAACAAACACAAACGTCACATGTAGAAAGGCGGGTTGACAAGAGAAGTAAAGATTTCAAAATAAAAGAGATGACTTCACTGTATGGAGGCTTTTATTTTGAAATACTGGTGAGAAGGAACATTTATGTCTAAACAAAGGCTTTTATTTTGAAATACTGGTGAGAAGGAACATTTATGTCTAAAACGCTTTTATTTTGAAGCCTTTGACTGGAAAAAAAAACTTGCATGTACTGGTTTCACTGGTTTGACTGGCTTCTGTGTTTTCACTGGTCTCTTTAACTGGTTTTATTGGTTTCTTTACTTGGGTTCTTTAACTAGTTTTACTGGTTTCTATAACTGATTTAACTGGTTTCTTTAACTAGTTTAACTGGTTTTACTGGTTTCTATAGCTGGTTTTACTGGTTTCTTTAACTGGTTTTACTGGCTTCTTTAACTGTTTTTTTAAACTGGTTTTATTGGTTTCTTTTACTGGTTTCATTAACTGGATTTGCTGATTTCTTTAACTGGTTTCCATATCTTGTTTTACTGGTTTCTTTAAGTGGTTTTACTGTTTTCTTTAACTGTTTTTTTAACTGGTTTTATTGGTTTCTTTAACTGGTTTCCACATCTGGTTTTACTGGTTTCTTTAACTGGTTTATTTAACTGGTTTTACTGGTTTCTTTAACTGGTTTGTTTAACTGGTTTTACTGGTTTCTATAACTGGTTTAACTGGTTTCTGTAACTGGTTTCTCTAACAGTTTTTTACTGTTTCTTTAACTGGTTTGACTGGTTTCTTTAGCTGTTTCTAAAACTGTTTTCTTTAGTGTACGTGGTTTCTTTAACTGGTTTTACCGGTTTCAGTTGTTCTGATGCTTCTGTTTTATTTATTAGATTTCTGTAGTTTCTCTGGTTTGTTGCAGCGCCTCAGTGTGTTGTTGTGTGTTGTTGTTGTTGTGCTGTATTGTTGTTGTTGTTGTGTGTTGGTGGACCCCCCTCACCTCCTCACCCCTGCCTCACCCCGGGTGGGGGAGGGTTTTGGAGGCAGACAGTCCGGTCTGCTCCCACGCCTCATTAGCATATTTAATTAACCTGCTGACGGCTGAATGAGGGGGGGCTGGTGGGTAAAGGGGGGGAGGCAGTGTGTGAAAATACCCTCCAACACACACCCCTGTTACCCCGCCCCCTCCTCCTCCGGTTGCCTTGGTTACAGCCTGATGCTCTTTGTTTTAGGCCTCTGAAGCGAACAGACGGCTGAAAAAGCGGCAGATAAAAGAAGAACTCTGCTTCTGTGGGAAGAAAGTTAGAGTTTCTGAACTTTAACGGACTTAATCTGTTTGGAAAAACCTCAGAAGTGAACGTTTTTCTGATTCCACTGGTTAATTTAGAGACTAGAGATGTGACCTGGTGAACGTCTTAAACTGATTAAAGTTCATCTGTGAGGATTCAGTTCGAACTGAGGCTGAAGCAGGATCAAAAACATGAATAAAAACCTCCTAAAGAGGGATAAAAACAATGAGAAACACTTTAAAGATTGAAACCTGCAAACAGGATGTCAGCAGCTAATAAATAAAAACTCTGGAATTCGCTGCTTTCACCAAATGTCTAAAACTGGAGGTTTAATTTAACACACATCCAGATTCTGCTTTTATTAGCTCCTTCTCTCTTCATATTCAGCCATTTAATTTTATTAATACTCAGTGATCTTTGGGGAACATCGAGTCCAAATAAAAAAGGGAAAATAGCAGAACGACCAGAATAAAGAGAGATGCTGATTTAAAAAGAGAAGAAAAGTCATAAAATCTGCAGTAAGATGAAAAATAAAAATGTAAACAGAGTAACATGAGAAAACCCTGAAACTAACATCAATATTTCATAAATTAAGTGAATTCTAAAATCAAACAATTACAAAATAAAAGATAATTAAAAATAGAAAACGTTCATGAACTAATTTCTAAAATCATCCAAACATTTAAAGGAGCCGCTGGATTTAAAGACAACGGAAATTTTAAAACAAGTTTTCAAAGATTGAACTTAAATCCATCTGAACGTCGTATTAGTCTATTTAGCAGAAACCTGATTTGAAATCTCTAGTACAATAATAAGAATAAGAATAAGAATGGTAATATTAATAATAATAATAATAATATAGTAATAATAATAATAATAATAATAATAATGCTTGTGTTTTTACGTCGTTCCATCAGATTTAAATGTTTAAATCTTAATATTTAAAAGTTCCTTCCTGATGTTAAATGTGAGCCTCTGAACCTCCTGCAGCTCCGTCTGACTAAAACCAATCAGGCGCCTCCTCCGGGTCTCGGTCCGGTTCTGACTCATGGCCCAGCTGCAGGGGCATGATGGGTAATATTTCTTCCACTGCAGCGCGGCCGATCGATGTCTCTAAAGCCGCTAAATCATCCGCAGCAGAGAGCATGCTGGGAGGTCTGAGGCAGGAGGAACTTTTCCCAGAATCCTCCGAGCCGACCGACAGAAATAAAACGAAACTCTGAGAGAAACAGGTTGAACCGAAATAAACAGTAGAGAAAAGTGGAAGCAGCCACCACTGAGGGCGAGGAGGGAAAATACGCTCTGAAAAGTTCACATTAAAGGAATTATCTTTTTACTAATCATCATGAACAACCTGAAATTAATGAAGAAAAATAAATTCAATTTCACCAACATTCATCCTCAGTTTATCATTTCCACATTACAACTTCCAGAACACAGAGTATCGACAAAGGAACACAACATTTAGTCATCTGGAACTGAACCATAGAGGAAAAAACAAAAAAAACAAGACAAAATATTACAAAAATGAGACACCAAATGACAAAAGCGAGAAACAAAATGACAAAAAATGAGATAAACGACACAAAGAAAAAACAAAGTTAGACAAAAAAGCTAAAAAACAACAAAAAATGGACAAATGACAAAAACAATACACAAAACAAAATTAAATGAAACGTATGACAAAAATAAGACAAAAAACACAAGTGAGACAAAAAGGAAACACAAAATGACAAAAACGAGAAACAAAACAACAAAGACGTGAAACAAGCAACAAAAAAGACAAAAACTACAAAAACAAGACAAAATACGACAGAAAATGAGACACAAAATGACAAAAACGAGAAACAAAACAACAAAAAATTAGGCAACTGACACGAAACAAAAGAGACAAAAAATCAAACAAAAGTTAAAGCGACAAAAAATGACAAAATATCACAAAATGACAATAAAATAGACAACACGAGTGAGAAAAAAGGAAACGACAAAAACACGAGACAAGCAACAAGTCAGGCAAAAAAAACAAGAAAAAATATTACAAAAATGAGACACAAAACAGCAAATGTGAGACACAAAAACAACAAAACATGAGACAACACGAAACAAAACAAAAAAGACAAAAAGGTCAAAAGTGAGAAACAAAACGATAACAGTCAGACACAAAAAGACAAAAACAACAAAAAGAAGACAAAATATTACAAAAACGAGGAACAAAACGACAAAAATGAGACAAATGACACGTAACAAAACAAAAATGAGACAAAACATGAGACAAAAAAATTAAAGCGACACAGAAATAGACAAAAACGAGACAAGAAATTACACAAATGACACAAACGAGGCAAAAAAATGACAAAAGCAAGAAACAAAATGACAAAAGTCAGACATAAAAAGACAAACAACAAAAGCAAGACCAAATATTCCAAAAATGAGACACAAAACGACAAAAAATGAGACAAGTGACAAGAAACAAAACAATCACCTCAATCTGATGACTCATCAGATCAGATCCTCCAATCACTGAACTCCTACCGGTCGCTGCTTCTGAGCGCGTGCAGAAGAATGAATGAATGAATGAATGAATGAATGTTGAACACCTGTGGCTTACACATCAATACACACACACACACACACACACACACACACACACACACACACACACACACACACTGTGTCACGTTCATCAGTGTGTTGCAGCTTAAATCAGCAGCAGCTTCACTAACTATGATTAATGTTGTTGTTTTTGATGTTGTTGTTTTTGATGATGTTGTTGTTTTTGATGATGATGAAGGTGCAGCATCAGGTGTGACTGTAGAGCTGTGAGGTCATGTGATGATGTGAACACAGTATAAAGGTCTTTAAACTGAGGAAACTGTTGGTGTTAAAAACTCCCAGCTGCCAGTGAACTCACCGTCTGTGTGTGTGTGTGTGTGTGTGTGTGTGTGTGTGTGTGTGTGTAACATGTTGCTCAGCACATGTATGTCCATGTATGTTGTTGGACTCATTATCATGTTTATCTGCTTTCCCTACAGAAACCGGCCAATCAGAGAGCCCGAACCAGGCCAGCGAATCAGATATCAAGGAGCAGCCAGAGAACGGTGAGACACTAAACTAAAACACACACTAACACACACACTAACACACACTACCACACACTAACACACACTAAACACACTAGAACACTCTAACACACTCTAAAACACACTAACACACACTAAAACACACACTAACACACACTACCACACACTAAAACACACTAACACACACTAAAACACACTAACACACACTAGAACACACTAACACACTAAAACACACTAACACACTCTAACACACACTAAAACACACTAACACACACTAAAACACACTAACACACACTAGAACACACTAACACACTAAAACACACTAACACACTCTAACACACACTAAAACACACTAACACACACTAAAACACTAACTCACTCTAAAACACACTAGAACACACTAACACACACTAACACACACACTAACACACACTACCACACACTAGCACACACTACCACACTAGCACACACTAGAACACACTAACACACACTAAAACACACTAACACACACTAAAACACACTAACACACACTAAAACACACTAACTCACTCTAAAACACACTAACACACACTAACACACACACTAACACACACTAACACACACTAACACACACACTAACACACACTACCACACACTAGCACACACTACCACACACTAGCACACACTAACACACACTAACACACACTAACACACACACTACCACACACTAGCACACACTACCACACACTAACACACACACTAAAACACACTAACACACACTAAAACACACTAACACTAAAACACACTAACACACACTAAAACAAACACACTAAGCACACTAACACACACTAACACACACTAAAACACACTAACACACACTAAAACAAACACACTAAGCACACTAACACACACTAAAACACACTAAAACACACTACCACACACACACTTGCAGTGCTGTATATACTGTACACACAGTGAGGCTGACCTGTGTGTGACCTGGTGGTCAAACAGTGAGGTCATGGCTTCACACACATTTAGACACACATTTACACACACACACACACACACACACACACACACACACATGCACACACACACACGCACACACACACATTCCTCAGCAGAGGTTGTGGATCAGTGTGACAGATTTTAAACTGTGTAAAGGATTTCCTCTGTGTGTGTGTGTGTATGTGTGTGTGTGTGTGTGTGTGTGTGTGTGTGTGTGACCTCACGGTGCAGCTACGTGCTGACAGACACACACAGAAACACACACAGCTGGTCCCGATTATCCTTGTTGGGAAACAGAAGCTTCCACTTCTTCACTGATACAAGTACTACTAGTACTACTGATACTACCATTAGTACTACTGATACTACCATTAGTACTACTAGTACTGCATAGTCTACTGGTTCTACTAGTGCTACTGATACATATTGTACTATTTCTACTAGTACTACTGATACGACTAGTAATACTACAACATATTCTACTGCTTCTACTAGTACTACAAGTACTGCATATTCAACTGATTCTACTAGTAGTACTACTGACACTACTAGTAGTACTGCAAATACTGCATATTCTGCTGGTTTTACTAGTGGTACTGATGTTACTAGTACTACTGATACTACATACTGTACTGTTTTTAATAGTACTACTGGTTCTACTAGTACTACTGATATGACTAGTACTACTGATGCTACATATTCTACTGTTTCTACTAGTACTACAAGTACTGCATATTCTACTGATTCTACGAGTAGTACAAATACTACGTATTGTACTGATTCTTCCAGTACTACTGATATGACTAGTACCACAAGTGCTACATATTGTACTGGTTCTACTAGTACCACTGATGCCACTGGTACTACTGATAATACATATTCTACAGGTTCTACTAGTACTACAAGTAATACATGTTCTACAGGTTCTACTAGTACTACTGGTTCTACTAGTACTACTGATAATACATATTCTACAGGTTCTACTAGTACTAGAGGTTCTGCTACTACTACTAGTACTACTGTCATGAGTACAGAACAAAGATTCTTTCCTGTCAAAGTGAGAGCATGTTTTTCACAGTAACAGTTCAAACTAAGCAGAGGTCTACCTGGTGAAGCCTCGTATCTTCTACCATCTCATTACTTCGTTTTCCTTCGTATTACTTCCTGCTACGCTTTATCCTTCAGGGAGGAAATACATTCTTGTGATTTCTAGTTAAATTACAGTTTAGTGGTAAATAAATGTAGTTCCTGCCTTATGGACTCCTCACAGATGATCACCAGGTGTTTCCTGGACTCTATGTGGGTTCCAGGTGTAGCAGGAGCTCTGGGAGCAGAGCAGCACTGCACCGTGTGTGATTGTAAACTTTGTGTTTTATGATTTTTATAGACTCTGACTGTGAACCTCTTAATCAGGTCTGATCGATACCGTGTCTATAATCAATCTGTCTTCTGTCCCTCAGGTCACCTGGGCTTCCAGGACAGCTTCGTCACACCTGGAGTCTTCACGGTGGCCGAACTCGTACGAGTCTCTCAGAGTGAGTTCAGGTCTTTCTACTTCCTGTTTCCCAGCGAGGGCCGTGATCGGTTCCTCCAATAGAACAGAGTTAATAAAGCAGCTCCAGATGTTAGATGTTCCTTTAGTCTGAAGCAGCTTCAACTGTGGAGCAGAAAACCTGAATTGAATGAACAAGTTTTACTTCTTGTCTGAGCTGGAATAAGTAACTTATTATATAGAGAGTACTATTTAATGAGAATAGACTCCTGAAAGTACAAGTACTTGGACAGAAAGTAGTATTTTGGGTGGAACAAACCTTTAAAACCCTAATTTGTTGTATAGAGAGTACTATTTGATTTAGAAAAAATAAATTACAAATACTTTGACAGAAGTGTTTTAGGTGGAAAAAGCCTTTAAAAGTTCAAGTACTTCAACAGAAAGTTGTGTTTTGGGTGGAACAAACCTTTAAAAGTTCAAGTACTTGGACAGAAAGTAGTATTTTGAGTAGAACAGGATTTTAAAACCATAGCTTGTTATATAGACAGTACTATTTAATGAGAATAAACTCCTAAAACTACAAATTCTTGGACAGAAAGTAGTATTTCAGGTGGAAAAGACCTTCAAAAGTACAAGTACTTGGACATAAAGTAGTATGTTGGGTGGAGCAGACCTTTAAAAGTGCAAGTGATTGGACTGAAAATAGTATTTCAGGTGGAAGAGATCTTCAAATATACAAGTGCTTGGACAGAAAATAATATTTTAGGTAGAAAAAACCTTTTAAAGTACAAGTGCTTAGACAGAAAGTAACATTTTAGGTGGAAGTGATCTTTAAAAGTACAAGTACTTGGACAGAGAGCAGTATTTTGGGTGGAACAAGATCTTAAAACCATAACTTGTTTTATAGATAATACTATTTAATGAGAATAAACTCCTAATTCTACAAGTACTTGGACAGGAAGTAGTGTTTTAGGTGGAAGAGACCATTAAAAGTACAAGCACTTGAACAGGAAGTAGTATTTTACGTGGAAGAGACCTTTATCAGTACAAATACCTGGACAGGAAGTAGTATTTTAGGTGGAAGAGACCTTTAAAAGTACAAGCACTTGAACAGGAAGTAGTATTTTACGTGGAAGAGACCTTTATCAGTACAAATACCTGGACAGGAAGTAGTATTTTAGGTTAAAAGTACAGGCCTCTTGATGCTTCCAGTGTTTAATATTCAATGCCGTCTGGCCGTCCACCAATCAGAAGCCTCCGTCTCTGATCGGTTTCACACTGAGGAAGTATTGACGATGGGTGGGGCGATCGAGGGGCCGCAGGGCGGAGAAGAGAGAGAGGGCCGGGCGAGCGACGGGCAGAGAGGAGGGGGGGGAGAGAGGCGACCTTTAAAAGTGCCGACGAGCAGCAGAGCGGCGGCAGCAGATCCATACTGTCGATGGCTAACAATAGGGATGTAAAGTTCCTGTCAGCACACAGACCTCCGATCAAAGAGCAGCGATCAATAACTCTTATCTGCTTCATCAGATGTTCCTCTGAATGACACCCGGAAAACACGGCTCGGTCTACGGACAAACTGCTGCTGCTTAAATATCACCAACAAATGGTCCTGGAGAGTACACTGAAGTACTTCAGCTGTAGTATTTTATGTAAACTGGTCAGTACTGTGTGATTCATTCTAGGACCTTTGTCACAACAGCGCCACCTACTGGAGTGGATGATTAATAAAGTACACTGCTTAGGACCTTAAAGGTTTATTTACTACTCGCTGAGTACTTGTATTTTTAAAGGTCTTTTCCACCCGAAATACTTCTTTCTGTCCAAGTACTTGTACTTTTAAAGGTCTTTTCCACCTGAAATACTACTTTCTGTCAAAGTACTTGTACTTTTAAAGGTCTTTTCCACCTGAAATACTACTTTCTGTCAAAGTACTTGTACTTTTAAAGGTCTTTTCCACCTTAAATACTACTTTCTGTCCAAATATTTGTAGTTTTAAAAGTTTATTCCACCTGAAATACTACTTTCTGTCCATAGTACTTGTAGTTTCAAAGGTTTGTTCCACCCAAAATACTACTTTCCATCCAAGTACTTGTAGTTATGGGTTTTTTTTTCTAAATCAATTAGTACTCTGTATTTTTTCATCCAAAATACTACTTTCTGTCCAAGTACTTGTAGTTTTAGGAGTGAATTTTCATTAAATACATAACAAGTTATGTTTTTAAAATCTTGTTCCACCTAAAATGCTACTTTCTATCCAAATACTTCTAGTTTTAGGAGTTTTTTTCCTCCACAATACTACTTTCTGTCCAAGTACTTGAAGTCTTAGTTTTTCCCCCAAATCAAATAGTACTCTCTGTACAACAAGTTAGGATTTTCAAGTTTTTTTTTCATCCACAATACTACTTTCTGTCCAAGCACTTGTAGTTTTAGGAGTTTATTCTGAGTAAGTAGTACTGTCTACATAGTAAATTACGGTCTTAAAATCTCGTTCCACCTTAAATACTACTTTCCGTCCATAGTACTTGTAGTTACAAAGATTTGTTCCACCTGAAATACTACTTTCTGTCCAAGTACTCGCCCTTCAGTTACAACTTTGTGGAGTTAATGAGTGACGCACACACTTGGTGTCACAACAGTTTGTTCAAGAAATGAGGAAATTTAGATGTCAGTTGATTTTCAGTGGTTTCTCTGTTTAGTTGTGTTGTCAGATTTTCTCAGTTTGCTGGTGTTGTGTGTGTGTGTGTGTGTGTGTGTGTTTTTCAGGGTGTGTTTGAGGACTGAGGGTTTAGATCAGGGCTGATCCGGACCCAGACCTGTAGTCAGTACACTGTAACGGGATTTTAAATTTGACGGGTTGCTTCTACTTTCCCTGTGCAGCTTTTCCAGTGTTTACGGTGTTGGTTATCAGCTCAGGAACACAGACCAATCAGGTACGAGTTCAGACGTCCCATGTGACGCTACTCAGCCAATGAAGTCTCTGCATTGCAGGCGCTAAATATCGCAGCTCTGAGTTCAGAAAACAGTTGAGAGGGACAGAGAGAGGATGTTATTATGTTCAAACTAAATGTGGTTCCAGAATCGCCAATGAGCTCCAAATGTGTTTGAGAACGACCCTGACACCATTCAGACCAGATTCAGAAAACTGGCAGCTCAGTTCTCCCAGTAAGCAGCAGGGATGTAAGGGGAAAAAAATGGAAAAGTCTTCAGTTGTTTACATTTTTTGAGATGTAGGTATTGTTAAAGATGTATATAAGTTGGTTCAGGTTGTTCAGTCATTATTTTTTAAAGTTCTGCCCTCTATTTTCAGATGTACAGTTACAGCAAAACATTTTATTAATGTCAAAATGTTTTCACTGAATTTATTTGACGCTAATAAAACTACCAGGTTACGTCGACATTTATCACACTAACTCAGACTTTATGATGTTCTGGACCTTTGCTTTAACCCTCCTGCTGTCCTCATTTACGGGCACCAAAAAATATTGTTTCCTTGTCTGAAAAAAATCCAAAAATTCAGCAAAAAATTCCCCAAATTTATGAAAATTTGCAAAACCTTCAGGAAGAAAATTCCAGTAATTCCTTAAAAGTTTCCCTTGAAAGTTTCATTTTAAAAAAAATCCCCCAAATTTGGCAAGAAAATTCTTGTAAATATTTTCAAAAAATGACTAAAAATATCTAAAGAGATTCCATACATATCAGTAAAACTTCTATTATTTTCTTTAAGAACATTCACATTAAAATCAACCAAAATCCAGTGAAATTCGCTGGATTTTGGTTGATTTTAATGTGAATGTTCTTAAGAAACATTTTTAACATTTCTTTCTTTCCATCCAAAAATGTTTAAAGATTTCCCAAAAATGCTGAAAATGTGGACATCAGAAGTTTCACTGTGAAAATAAGTATTTTTACACATTTTCAAACTTTAAAACGGGTAAATTTTGACCTGCAGAACAACACAAGGGTTAATACATTTCTTGTGATTGGACCTCTGTGAACTTTAGTTCAATACCCCTGATTTCAATCCTTGCAGCACAGTAACATGTTTACGTGTTACGTTTTACATGTTTGAAGCATGATTCTAACATGTTGTGTGTTCACAGTAACTAACGGTGTGTCAGTGTGTGTGTGTGTGTGTGTGTGTTGCGTTACGCTGCGAGCACTGAGAGCTTCCAGCTTTAATATTTTTAATGTGAGCCGAGAAAGAAGTGTGTGTTTTAGTGTGTGTGTGTGTGTGTGTGTGTGTGTGTGTGTGTTCAGTATTTATTCACACACATTCAGACGGACACAAATGTATTCACAGATGCACACACCCTTTCTTTCTCTGCACTGTGTGTGTGTGTGTGTGTGTTGTGTCGGTCAGCAGATTTGCAGCGATGCGGCTCTGGAAGAATCACTTATGGATTAGAGTGCAGGAGAGTCCACCGTGTGTGTGTGTGTGTGTGTGTGTGTGTGTCTGTGTGTGTCTGTGTGTGTGTGTGTGTGTGTGCGTATACATGCTGTCTTTACCAGCAACATCCAGCTTAAGCTTGTAGAATCAGTTTTCTAACAGACTGAACTAATCAGCTGATTTCAGGTTTATTTGTGTTATTTGTGTGTATTTCTGTGTATATTTCGTGTGAAACTTAAATCCATGGATTTATATTTTCTATCTAAATGCAGAGAGATCACTGGAAGGAGGGAATTAGTTTCCTAAAGCAGCAGCTGCAGATAAAACTTTGTTTCAAACATTATTTTTGATAAATTGCCGTAATTCTGTTGCATCGTGTGAAACTGAAGCTAGAAATCTCTGAAAATCTGAGACAGCATCATTTTATTTCTATTCATGAATTAGATAATTAAACAGGACACTCAGAGATTCCTTTCAGATAATCAAAGACTCGTTAGAACAACTGAAACATGTTTGTTCTTCGTGTTTAATATGAAGTCATTAATTTAAATCTCTTTAATTGGAGAGAAGCTGATTCACTAAACTGTAGTTTGTTGGTTTAAACCCTTTAAAGAACTCAGTCTGATTTTGTTTTTGTTTACAGGAAAACAAAATGACACTGTGTTTGTTTTACTGTTTTAATCAGTGAAGTAATTAAAGCTATGAGATGAACTTTAATTAAATGATTAATTAACCCTACAGAGCCCAGTGTAGCGCTAGGACTTGTGAAACCAGATCAGATCCATCATTCTTTTTGTATATAAAATCTGTTCATTCCATGAACATTTCACACATTCACCAAGTCTCAGAGCGCACAATACAACAGAAATGAGACACAAAATGACACAAAATGACACAAAATTACATAGAAAAAGGGACCAAAATTTGACAAAAAACTTAGAAAGTGGCAAAAAATTAGACAAATGACAAAAATCAGATAAAAGAAAACAAAAGCGAGAAACAAAATGACAAAATTTTTTTTTAAAAAACCACAAGCGAGACAAAAAGGAAACACAAAATGACAAAACTGTGGCAAATACAAACAACAAAAATCAGACAAGACAAAAAAACAACAAAAGACAAAATATTACAAAAATCAGACACAGAATAACAAAAAAATGGATAAATGACATGAAGCAAGACAAAAAAGAGACAAAGTTACAAAATGACAAAAATGGACAAACGACAAGAACAAGACAAAAATAACTACATAAATTACACAAACAAGACAAACCTACAAAAACAGGGAAAAAGGACAAAATGATGTGACAAACAACATGAAAGAAAACAAGAAGACAAACAATTAGACAAAAAAGTTACAAAGCGACAAAAATTTACAAAAACAAAACAAAAAATAACGAAAAGGAACAAAACAACAAAAAAATAGACAAACATAAGTGAGACAAAATGAGAAACAAAACCACAAAAAATGAGACAAATGACACGAAACAAAAAAAGACAAAAAAACTACACAAACAAGACAAAATATTACAAAAATGAGACACAAAATGGCAAAAGAACAATGAACAATCTAGTATTTTACTTTCTGATCTAAACAACTTGTCATGGTCTAGAAATGATTTTAAATTTATCGTTTTACTAATTTACAATCTGCAGTTAATGTCTTCTCCAGAATTTTTACACTGTGAGAACCAGATTGGACCCTCTGGAGGACCGCTTTTGGCCCGCGGGCCGCATGTTGGACACCCCTGGTCTACAGAATTAAACTGAACTTTGTCGTGTTTTTCTGACACACAACCTGTAAAGTCACCTGTCAGAACACACAACGACAACACAAGTAGGACAAAGCTATACGTTGTGTAGCTCCTTAAAGATAGCATAGACACACACACACACACACACACACACACACACACACACACACACACACATTAACACACACACTCAGAGGTCTGCAGGGTGACCGAAGCCTACAACTCACCAGAAGATGAGATGTGGTCGAGGGTCGGTATTGAACACAACACACACACACACACACACACACACACACACACACACACACACACACACACACACACACACACACACGCAGCGGGTGACCTTGGCGTTGTGCAGCCATTACACAATCCCGCAGCAGACCAATCGAATCTCTCCTGTCGATCAATATCCTATTAAAGCAGCAGAGAGAGAGAGAGAGAGAGAGAGAGCGGCAGAGAGAGCCCGGCTCACAGCAGCTCCACTAAATGGAATCAGTCACTCCAGTATATTTCTACTGGATCCTCACTTCTCCTCCTCAATCATCCCTCGTTCCTCTCTCTCTCTCTCTACGCTCTGACATTAAACCTCTCTCCCCCTCCTCCCCCAGCTCCTCCCCCATCCCTCGCTTTCTCGTTTCTTTCTCTTGTCTCCACTCTTTCTGCCCCAACGCCGAACAGACCTGCGTTTAACCCTCTAAGACCCAAATACTGGAAAAAAGTAGCTAAAAATAAATAAATAAAAACTAAATAAAGCTAAATAAATAAACCCAAACATAGAACAAACCTGCATTCAACCCAAATATTGAAAAAAAGAGCAAAAATAGCTAAATAAATAAAACAAAAAATAATGTTCTCTTTTTTCTAAATTATACATATATATAGAAAACTCAACTATCTAAAAAAAATTGCAAAAAATAATTTGTATGTATATATAAATATATATATATATGTATATAGATAGATAGATAGATAGATATACACACTATGCACAGAATATATATACACAAATGCAATAAACACTATACACTACATACACACACAGACATACACATAGACAATATATACACACAATACACACTTTATACACACACACTACACAGTCACAGATACATAACAAAATGCGCAATACATGAGTAAAAATTATTTATATATAATATATATATATATACACACACACACACACACATATATATATATGTACAAAGCTTCATTGACGAGTCCTAAACTGTTCAATAATCTATCAATAATCCAATAATCGATCAATCAGCTGGAATCATTTCTTAATTTAAAAAAAACCCTCTAAATTCAGTGATTTCAATTTCTAAAATGTTTTAAATTTTCTTCCTCCTCTTTGATGGTTAACTGAATAATTTTGGGTCAAACAAGACCTTTAAAACATACATTTTTTTCTCAAACTGAATTAATCATTGATTAATATAGTTGGTGATTAATTAGTTTCTGAGTGGTGGTTGAACAAAGCAAGTGCTTTTAGAGACGAGATGTTTGGCTGAAAAATAACAACAGAATAGGAAATGTGTGAACAAGATGTAATAAAAAATAAATAAAATGCCTCAAAAAATCTGAAGAAAATGTTTAAAAAGTTACACAATATAAACGTTCCAAAAATGCCAACAAATATTCATAAAATGTCTTTAAACTGTCCAAAAAAAGAGAAAAAAATTGGCTCATATAATAATGCCAATAAAATCTATGAAGTGTCTCTAATAGGAATAAAACAATTAATTAAATGACTGAAAACTGTCCTAAAATATTACATATAAAACAGGCCAAAATATTAATAAAATATCAGATGAAATGTGAATAAAATGTCTGAACGAAATTAATCAAATGTCCCACAAATCTTAAATAAATGTAGATGTGAAGTAGCAGCAACAGCAATAATACGCTGCTGACAGATAAATATTAAAAGTATATTAAATATATGAATAAAATGTTCCAGAAATATACATAAATGTCAGGAAAATAATTTAATATAACATTTAAAAAAAAATCAACATCATGCTAAAATGTCGAAGATATATAGTCTCTAAAATGTGCTGAAAATTACAGTAAAAATGTGAGAAATTGAATAGAAATGTCCCAGATATGGGTTAAAGTATTTCTAAAGAGTTAGAAAATATGCTCAAATGTAAATTCAAACCTGACACAAAATGTCAAAAACGAGACACAAAGTGATAAAAACACGACAAAACTACAAAAACCAGACACAAAACGACGAGGAAAAGACACAAAACAAAAAAAGAGACACATATCGAGACACGAAACAACAAAAAAATTAGAAAAGACACAATAATGTACCTGAAATTTGTACAAAATTATCTTAAAATGCATCCAAAATGACAAATATTTGGAAAATATGCTAACAAGATATTAAATATATGAATAAATTGTTCAAGAAATATTCAGAAATGTCAGGAAAATAATTAGATTTATTACAAATATTTCAAAAAATATATCAAATTAACCAAAAGTTTGAATAAAACATAAAAAATATAAATAGTCTCTAAAGTGTGATAAAAAATAAAGTAAAAATGTGAGAATATTTAATAGAAATGTCCCAAATATGGGTTAAATTATTTCTAAATAATTTGAAAAAATATGCTCAAATGTATTTTTTTTTAAATGAAAGCATAAAGTGGCCCAGCATGGATATTTTAAGATGCATAAATTATGAATAAAATGTGAATAAAATGTCTAAAAAGGGTGAAAATAAATGTATTAAAATGAATTTCAAGGAGTAAAGCAGCTCCTTTCATGACTTTAACCTGTAACAAAGTATTTTTATTTTTATTTTTTGTGTTTGTTTGCTGCTTATTCCGTTAAATTAAAACCTTTTCTTTAAATTTCCTGTTGATAAATAAATAAAGGAATAAATGAGGAGCAGCTGAACGAGGACAGACTGAACTGGAGCTGCAGCTCAGAGACACTTTGATGTTTATAGACACTTTAACAAGCTCAATCTGCTGCACACACACACACACACACACGCTCACACACACACACACACACACACACACACTGCCAGGGGTGCACCTTGGCAGCGACACAAATCTGACACACACTTCTGAGAACACATTAGATGCAAAGATTCAGGATTAAGTTGATATGAAGCTAAATCCCACATAGACAACATATACACACTATATACACACTAAAACACACTATATAGACACTAAAACACACAATATGTACACACTATATACACACTAAAACACACAATATGTACACACTATATACACACTAAAACACAATATATACACACTATATAGACACTAAAACACACAATATATACACACTATATACACACTAAAACACACAATATATACACACTATATACACACTAAAACACACAATATATACACACTATATAGACACTAAAACACAATATATACACACTATATAGACACTAAAACATAATATGTACACACTATGCACACACTAAAACACAATATGTACACATTATGCACACACTAAAACACAATATATACACACTATACACACTAAAACACAATATATACACACTATACACACTAAAACACAATATATAGACACTATGCACACACTAAGACACAATATATACACACTATACACAGAGACACACACAAAACACACACATAGACAACACATACACACTATACACACTGTACACTACTACACACACAGACAATATATACACACAGTACACACTATATATACACACAATGTACACACACTACACACACACAGTCGCACAGTATACACACACTAAAACACACACGCAATACAGACAGACACATACACAAAATATACACACATACACTACACACTATACACAGAGACACACAAACAACATATACACATATTACACACAATATGTACACACAATACACACTTTATACACACGGACACACACAGTCACAGACACACACACACTCTATACACACAATATATACACACAATATATACGCAATATACACTACACACTATACACTACATACACACGCAGACACACACATCGACAATATATACACACTTCATACACACACACTATACACACACACGCACACATCTCAGACACACACACACACACACACACACACACACACACACTTACAGACACACACAGTCACACTACACTACACACTCTCTTACAAACAGATAAGAAGGCAGATGACCCACTTGGCACCTTCAAGTACCTTCGTCTGTCACACACACACACACACACACACACACACACACACACACACACACACACACACACACACATGCACGCTCACACACGCACTCTCTCTCACACACACAGACACACACACAGACACACACACACTCGCATCGTTGCGGGGATGAAAAGATGAATAAACCTGGAGGCCTCCACGGTTCAGACTCCTCCATCCCTCCTTCCTCCTGCCCTCGTCGCCCCTGGCAACACACACACACACACCTGGTTGTGTGCCAGCGCCAGATGGGTGCCACAACGCAGACGCACAAAGGTGTTTGGAGATTTTAATAATAATCACAATAATAGTAATGAAACTGTTGCGTTTGGAGCAGGACTGACCTAAAAACATCATTTCTAGAAGCAGCTCCAGCTGGCAGGAGGCCAGATCCAGCTTTTTCTGTTGGCACCAGACGAACAGATGGAAACCAGCACAGAGGAGAACATGTACAGAGCTGCTAGCGCCCCCAGCAGGCCGCATCAGGAAACAACCTCCACAGTGGGCTGCTCTGCTTTTCCACATGATCATTTTAGACAAGTTTAAGTCACCTGAGACTCATTTGGAGTCGTTTTAGGACCTTATTAGACACATTTAAGTCATTTTTGGCAATTTTTTAGCACTTTTGGACAATTTTTAAAATAATTTCCAAACATTTGTGTTATTTTGGACAAATTTAGCATTTTTTCAGACATTTTAAAGATTGTTTTCAAAAAGTTTGTCACCTGAATTTCATTTTGAGTAATTTTAGGAACTTTTGTCAAACATTTTAGACAAATTTAAGTAATTCTGGGCAAATTTTGAGTGTTTTTGGATAATTTTAAATAGTTTTGGAACATTTGTGTTATTTCAGATGAATTTTGAGTCATTTCGGAAATTTTAAAAATAGTTTTCCACAAGTTTAAGTCATCTAAGAGAAATTTTGAGTAATTTTGAACATGAATAATTCCAGCTGTGGAAAGATGTTTCACCATGCTGAATGTATCTCCAACAACCTGCTCATCTGTTCACTGTTTCTGAGCCATGCTGCATTTATTTATTCATCCAGTAACTTTGGTTTTCCTCGTGTTACAATTTTGGACAAATCTGTCATTTCTGGCAAATTTTGAGTGTTTTGGACAATTTTTATAATAATTTCAGAACTTTTGTGTTATTTCTGACAAATTTGGGGTAATTTTAGGAACTTTTTCAAACATTTCAGAAAAATTTAAGTCCTTTTTGGCTAATTTTGAGTGTTTTTGGATAATTTTTATGCCATTTTTGACCATTTTTGAGTCATTTCAAATGAGCTCCAGCAATTTCAGACAGTTTTTGAGTCATTTTGACCATTTTACACAGATTTTTGCACAAGTTTATGCCATTTTGGACAAAGTTTGAGTCATTTTGAATGTGAATAATTACAGCTGTAGAAAGATGTTTCTCCATGCCGAATAGATCTCCAACAACCTGCTCCTCTGTTCACTGTTTCTGAGCCGTGCTGCGTTTATTTTATTCATCCAGTAGCTTTGGTTTTCAAAAATTAAGTTTTCTAGGATTTGGGTAGTTTGGACAGGTTTTGGTTCATCAGAATATCTCCATGTTTCCTCTCCAGACACATTTTGAACCATTTAATGCAAATTTTGAGTCAACTTGGACATATTTTATGGGCATTATTGTCTCTTTTCTCTTATTTTTTGTCTCGTTTATCATTTTGTGTCTCATTTTGGTCATTTTTTTGTCTTGGTTTTGTTGTTTTCTGTCTTTTTCTGTTATTATTTGGTATTATTTTATAATTATTTGATATTTGTCTTAGATGACTTACACTTGCCAAAAACACTCAAAATGTGTCTAAAATGTTTGAACAAAGTTCCTAAAATTACTCAAAATGAGTCTTAGGTGTTCAAAAATTATCAAGAGAAGAAACTCCAACCTAATGGATGAATAAATAAATGCAGCACGGCTCAGAAACAGTGAACAGAGGAGCAGCTTGTTGGAGATCCATTCTGCATGGAGAAACATCTTTCTACTGATGATGAACAGAGTAGAGCGGAAAAGTCTGGAGACATGAAGATAGAAAAACATCTACAGGATGAGGAGAGAGCATTAGTTCTACTGTTGGTAACATTTGTCATTTTGAACAAATTTTGATTAATTTTGGACGTGTTGAAGGTATTTTGACCAAAATTTGAGAAAATTTTGATGCTTTTTGAGTAAATGTAGACAAATTTTCCTCATTTTGGACAGATCATGAATGAATTTAGACATTTTCAGATTGTTATGTTAGTTTGGACAAGTTTTAAATCATTTTGGACAATTTTAGAATTTTTTTTTCTAGTGTTATAAACCTGTGAGACTCAAAATTGTCTAAAGAGACTCAAAAATTGTTATTTTGAATAAATCTTGAGTCATTTTGGACAAATCACAAATCATTTTAGACAAGTTTTAAATCAATTTGGACCCACTTTCGCACTGAGAGGAAAACCAAAGCTACTGGATGAATAAAATAAATGCAGCATGGCTCAGAAACAGTGAACAGAGGAGCTAGTTGTTGATGATCCATTCAGCATGGTGAAACATCTTTCTACAGGTGATGAGCAGAGTAGAGGCTGTAAAAATGTAAATATTCACATTAAAAATGACTCAAAATCGGTCCAAACTGACATAAACCTGTCCAAAATTACTCAAAAATTGTCTGAAATGACACAAAGCTGTTCAAGATGATGGACAAGATCGTCAAAAAATGACTCAAAAGGTGTTTGAAATGGTCTAAACTTTTCCAAAATGGCTAAAAAAAATAACATTTAAAATGCAATAAAACTTGCAAAATGATCTTGAGATTAAAATCAAAGCTACTGGATGAATGATGTAAATGCAGCACAGCTCAGAAACAGTGAAAAGAGGAGCAGGTTGTTGGAGATACATCCAGCATGGTGAAACATCTTTCTACTGATGATGAGCAGAGTAGAGAGAAGAAGTCTGGAAACATGGAGATAGAAAAGCATCTACAGGATGAGGAGACATTAGTTCAGAGTTTAACATCTGAGGAAACATGTTTGTTCCAAATTTTTACATTTTTATGAACTAAAGAATGCCTGATGATGATGATGATGATGAAGCTGTTTCCATGTTGGACATATCACCAGACGATATTATCTCTGAGAGCGGTTAGCGGTGACATTAGCATCTCTAAAGCTGCTCTCCGTCCCTCTGATCCGTCCACCTCCTGCCATTCACCTCCTTCATACCTCCTTCCTCCTCTTCCTCTCGGGGGATCAGTTTCTCCACAAAGGCCTCCTCACTGAGAGGGGCGAGCGAGCAGGAAGTGAATGGGAGGCGGGCAGGGAGAGAGAGAGAGAGAGAGAGAGGGATCAGGCTCTTTGTTGTCAAACGCTTCAGTTTGAAAATCCTGCTGAACAAAGGCAGCAATCAGCTTCAAACCCGGACATCCGTCTATCCCCTGGCCTCCAGCCTCCCTCCTTCATCCCTCCTCTACATCGCTTTATTGACAGAGAGCATGATGGTGTGATGGGATGAAAGGAGGAGGAGGAGGAGGAGCTGCTGTAGTTTAATGCTGAGCTCAGCACCGTGAGTTTCCCTCCATCCATCCATCACCGAGTCCGTCTGCCCTGCAGAGATAGGAGGACGGAGAGCGCTCACTCCCCCTCAGATCAGCACACAGGCCTCCAGATACCCCAGATACCGCTACACTTTACTGGTGTCCTACAGATCTGTTTGGTAAAATACAGCCCCAACAGCTAGTAAATAAACACTTCATTTACATGTTAACTGTAAAATAATAATGTTCACATTGTATTTAAATCAGCTAAGATATAATTATTTAACACATTTTCTCAGTTTGGTAAAATTAGAGCAAACAACTAATGAAAAAAACAAACATTTAATTTACATGTTAACCATTAAAAAGGGCAATAATAATAATAATACAAAGAAAATAAAGTAATGTTCACATTGTATTTAAATCAGCTAAAATGTAATTATTTTAAAGATCTACCTGTTTGGTAAAATTACAACTAACAACGAGTAAAAAAAATGCTAAGCATTAAATAAATAAATAATAAAATAATGTCCACATCTGATTATTTTACGCATTTTCTCAGTTTGGTAAAATTACACCGAACAACTAGTAAAAAAATAAACACTAAAATTTACACATTCACCGTAAAAATAAAATAAAATAAAATAATGCCCACATTGTATCTGCTAAAATATTATTTTACAGATTTACTTGTTTGGTAAAATTACGCCTAGTAAAAAGAAAAAAAGAAAGCTTAATTTACATGTTGACCGTAAAATTAATGAATAAATAATAAAACAAAATAATGAGCTAAATAATAATCAGCTGAAATATAATTGTTTTACACATTTTCTCAGTTTGGTAAAATTACAGGTCATAACTGGTCAAAAGATGAGTAAATAAACCAAAAAATGATTAATCTACATGTTGACATGAAAAAAACATAAAGTCCACATTGTATTTAAATCAGCTAAAACATTATTATTTTACAGATTTACTTGTTCGGTAAAATTACATGTTATAACTGGTGAAATAAACAAAATGATGAATTTACATGTTAATCATAAATAACAATAATAAAATAATGTCCATATTGTATTTAAATTGGCTAAAATATAATTATTTTACGGATGATTGCCAATATTTTTTACAATTTTATAGTTTTTAATGTTTCACTATTCAGCCATTTTTAACTCTATTTTTCATGCACCCCTGCTGCCAGATATTCTTCCTTTTTTTACAGTTTTGTGGTAAATAAATCAATAAATGAAAATTTTTAAATTATAGTTTTATTTTATGTTTTCTCACTTTTGTTTAATTACATATAATAACTGGTGAGATTCACATATTAACTGTAAAAATATATTTTTAAAAAACAGGCCAAACTGTAAATAATGCCCATTAAAAACACTTGGTGCTTTTTTAAATGTAGTTTATGCTTTTACAATGTGTGACCGTAAAATTGCACATTTTTCATGTATTTAAATCAACTAAATTGTTTTAGAGATAATTGCTGTTAATTTCAGTCTGTAAACGTTCTACCATTTTTAAGTGTGTTTTTGTGGCTGTCAGTGTTTTTCCGTAGGTTTTTTTTTTACAGTACAGTGCTTTTCTACATTAAGTTGAAGCCTCGGCCTGAGTAATCTGATTCATGAAAGCA
>NC_072767.1:6114962-6124962 GCF_022539595.1 Amphiprion ocellaris | reverse complement strand
TGCAGCTCTGCCAAGAGGATAAAGTGCATGGAGGAGGACGTGGACAGTCCCGGGGAGGAGTCCTACTACCCCAGCCAGGGCCGGTCTCCAGGCAGCGGCAGCCAGGCCAGCAGCTGGCACGACGTGGAGCCAGGTACGCTGTCGCCACGGCAACCACACCCTCCTCCAATAACAGCCCCGCCATCCAATAACCCCCCACCTCCCTGTACCTTAACCCCGCCCCCCACCATCCAGACATCACACCTCAGCAGGTAACCTGCCGCTCTGCAGAGCGACGCTTCATAGAGTGAGTGTGGACACCTGAGGACGGATGCTGATGGACAGTTCACAGGACAACATACAGGATTTACACAGAACAGGCTGTAAAACTCTGAGATGTTCACATTTTCAGGGTTTTTCCTGCAGGATTAATAACAGAAAACAACCAGAGCTTAGTGTTTTGAGTTTACACGAGGGATTTTTAACCTCAGACAGGATTTTAACTGAAAACTAAGCAGTAGTATGATAGAAGTTCCTGATTTATCTCAACAAACCTGTGTTTCATTACATTAATCGTCAAGCAAAACTTTTTAAAGTTTGCAGTATTTTATAAAATTTTCTCATTATTACCATAGTAAATCTATATTTTCTCACTAAACCTAACTTAAACAAGAAGTACTGTAGCAAAATCATTTTCACACTTTGCTGTAAACAGCAGCAAAAAATGCACCATAAATAAAAAATATACTAATAAATAAATAAATATATTTAAATGTATATAAATATAAGAGGTAAAATATATTTTCACACTTTGCTGTAAACAGCAGCAAAAAGCAACAGAAAACTATCATTGACATTACATTATATTAATAAATAAATATATATAAATCTAATAAATAAAATTATTTTCACACATTGGTGCATTTTCTGTTGCTTTTTGCTTCTGCAATAAAATCTAACAGAAAATCCACCATAAATAAAAAGTATATCCTAGTCATTTTAAGCTTTTCTATTTTTTAAAAGTCTTATATATGTGTGTGTGTGTGTGTGTGTGTGTGTGTGTGTGTGTGTGTGTATATATACACACACATACATACATATATATATATGCCAACGTGTGAAAATAATTTCTACTAAAAAGTCTGAAAACAGGTTTTTCCAGCAGTTTCTCATATTTGATCATGTGTGGATTATTTCTTAATACATAGAATATTCTTATTTTTCTCCAATATCAGGGCTGAATTTTTTATTTAAAGGTTCTATGTTAACTCCTAGAGCATAAACAAAAGCAGAAAAGAAAGAGAAAAGTATAAAAATGAATTTAAAAACTGAAAGAAAATTGTCCTCAAACCTCCAAACGTGAACTTCAACACTTCTAATTTGGAAAGTCAGTCACATGACCCAGTGCCAGACAATATGCAGGAAGTGGTCAACAAAATAAAAGCATCTCACAGTTTTACAGCTTTTATTCTGAATGAGTCAGACAGCTGAAGCTTAATTCTGTGTTTTCAGACTCAAATCAGTTCAGGGAGGAACATATTCTGGGATTATTCAGTTGATGCATCTTTAATCTGTTTTGCATTTTCACATCTCTTCTTTTTGTTCATCCACATTCTTCTGTTCAGCTGCTTTTTGACATTAAAAATCAGACAAAAAACAGAAACTGATCCTTTTAGATCATATCAAGTAAAATATTAGTTTTTATACTTAGCGTTTACATGAAAATCATGTTATTTAATTATTTTTTTTCTTTTTTTAACATTATTTGGTATATCTTATTTAATATTGGTCTATTTTTCACAGAGTTCAATTTTTTTTGTTTTCATAAAATTAGTTTCTAATTGAATTTTTAAATGTTTGCACCAAACAGACTTTTATACAAAGAGTTGAGCTGCTGCCTCCATCTTTGTTTCTCTGCTGCTGTCTTTTTGTTTCTGCTCTTTATTCTGATCTACCTGTCTCTCTACCTGTCTGTCTCTCTACCCGTCTGTCTCTCTACCCGTCTGTCTCTCTACCTGTCTGTCTCTCTACCTGTCTGTCTCTCTGTATATTCTGTCTATCTCTCTACCTGTCTGTCTCTCTACCCATCTGTCTCTCTACCTGTCTGTCTCTCTGTATATTCTGTCTATCTCTCTACCTGTCTATCTCTCTACCTGTCTGTCTCTCTACCTGTCTGTCTCTCTACCCGTCTGTCTCTCTACCTGTCTGTCTCTCTGTATATTCTGTCTATCTCTCTACCTGTCTATCTCTCTACCTGTCTGTCTCTCTACCTGTCTGTCTCTCTACCCGTCTGTCTCTCTACCTGTCTGGCTCTCTACCTGTCTGTCTCTCTGTATATTCTGTCTATCTCTCTACCTGTCTGTCTCTCTACCCTTCTGTCTCTCTACCGTCTGTCTCTCTACCCGTCTGTCTCTCTACCTGTCTTTCTCTCTGTATATTCTGTCTATCTCTCTACCTGTCTGTCTCTCTACCTGTCTGTCTCTCTACCCATCTATCTCTCTGCCTGTCTGTCTCTCTACCTGTCTGTCTCTTTGTATATTCTGTCTATCTCTCTACCTGTCTGTCTCTATACCTGTCTGTCTCTCTGTATATCCTGTCTGTCTCTCTACCTGTCTGTCTCTCTACCTGTCTGTCCCTCTTCCTGTCTGTCTCTCTGTATATTCTGTCTGTCTCTCTACCTGTCTTTCTCTCTACCTGTCTGTCTCTGTACCTGTCTGTCCCTCTTCCTGTCTGTCTCTCTGTATATTCTGTCTGTCTCTCTACCTGTCTGTCTCTCTGTATATTCTGTCTGTCTCTCTACCTGTCTGTCTCTCTACCCGTCTGTCTCTCTGTATATTCTGTCTGTCTCTCTACTTGTCTGTCTCTCTACCTGTCTGTCTCTCTGTATATTCTGTCTGCCTCTCTACCTGTCTAGCTCTCTACCTCTCTGTCTCTCTACCTGTCTGTCTCTCTACCTGTCTGTATCTCTGTATATTCTCTGTTTCTCTACCTGTCTGTCTCTTTACCTGTCTGTCTCTGTATATTCTGTCTGTCTCTCTACCTGTCTGTCTCTCTACCTGTCTGTCTCTCTGTATATTCTGTCTGTCTCTCTACCTGTCTAGCTCTCTACCTGTCTGTCTCTCTACCTGTCTGTCCCTCTTCCTGTCTGTCTCTCTGTATATTCTGTCTGTCTCTCTACCTGTCTGTCCCTCTTCCTGTCTGTCTCTCTGTATATTCTGTCTGTCTCTCTACCTGTCTGTCTCTCTACCTGTCTGTATCTCTGTATATTCTGTCTGTCTCTCTACCTGTCTTTCTCTCTACCTGTCTGTCTCTGTACCTGTCTGTCCCTCTTCCTGTCTGTCTCTCTGTATATTCTGTCTGTCTCTCTAGCTGTCTGTCTCTTTACCTGTCTGTCTCTGTATATTCTGTATATTCATGCTTCTTCTTCCTCTTCTTCTTCCTTTTCGTTTCTTTCCTCTTGCGTTGGATAGCTGGATATAAGCTGCGTGGCTCTCTAGCTAGCTCGTTCATCTCCCGACAAGGTAAAGACGTCAACACGCCTTTCTATTCGCTGTTTACCTGTCTGTGAAGCCGCCACCTCCTCCTCCACCTGTCCTCCTCACCTCCTCCTCCTTACCTCACCTCCACCTGGTGATGGACACAAACGTGCTTCTCTTTGGTTCGTCGTTAGGTGTTGTGACGTGTTTGGTTCCTCCTCAAACTTCGTCTGGCTCCTCCTCACCTCTTCCTCACCTCCTCCTCTCCTCCTCCTCACCTCTTCCTCACCTCCTCCTCTCCTCCTCCTCACCTCCTCCTCACCTCATCCTCTCTTCCTCCTCACCTCCTGCTTTCCTTCACCTGTCCTTTCTCCTCATCCTCACCTCCTCTTTTCTCCTCCTCCTCACCTCCTCTCATTTCCTGTTTGCTGTCGTGGCCCCTCCCATCACTTCCTGACTCCGCCCACCTCCTGGCAGCATGCTGATGACATCATCATGGCTGTTTGTTTATTGGTTGGTGGATATAGAGAAAAAAATGCTGCAGGATTGTACACGTGTGTGTGTGTGTGTGTGTGTGTGTGTGTGTGTGTGTGTGTGTGTGTGTGTGTGATTCATCAACAGGTGTGTATTTGTTGATGAAACACAATCAAACAGTGATTCCCTCTTTATGTGAAAAGTGCAAAATTGTGAATGTAGTGTGTGTGTGTGTGTGTGTGTGTGTGTGTGTGTGTGTGTGTGTGTGTGGTGTGTGGTGTGTGTGTGTGTGTGGGTGTGTGTGGGGGTGTGTGTGTGTGTGTGTGTGTGTGTGTGTGTGTGTGTGTGTGTGTGTAGTCAGGAGACAACAGGAAGACCTCAAACACGTTTTTGCAGATTTTCTAAAGTGTTAAACTTCATAGTTTTTAATTTTCCTGAGTTTCCTGAGCTGATGATAGTTTTTATTTATTGATGCTGATAAATAACTAACAGTCCTGTTAAAGATGTGAGCTACAGTAAATACATTCATAGAGTCCAATAGATAGATAGATAGATAGACTATAGATAGATAAATGGACTATAGATAGATAGACTATAGATAGATAGATAGACTATAGATAGATAAATGGACTATAGATAGATAGATAGATAGATAGATAGATAGATAGATAGATAGATAGACTATAGATAGATAGACTAGATAGATTGATAGATAGATAGACTATAGATAGATAGATAGATAGACTAGATAGATAGACTAGATAGATCGATAGATAGATAGACTATAGATAGATAGACTATAGATAGATAGATAGATAGACTAGATAGATCGATAGATAGATAGACTATAGATAGATAAATGGACTATAGATAGATAGACTATAGATAGAGAGATTATAGATAGATAGATAGATAGACTATAGATAGATAGATAGACTATAGATAGATAGATAGATAGATAGATAGATAGATAGATAGACTATAGATAGATAGACTATAGATAGATCGATAGATAGATAGACTATAGATAGATAGACTATGATAGATAGATAGACTATAGATAGATAGATAGACTATAGATAGATCGATCGATAGATACATAGACTATAGATAGATAGATAGACTATAGCTAGATCGATAGATAGACTATAGATAGATAGACTATAGATAGATAGATAAAGATGTAAACAGTGTGAGGGAAGAGAAAGTGCTGAACAGACTTTTCGATTCCACCTGACAAAAACTCTTCCAGTCTTCATCACTCACACACACACACACACACACACACAGACACACACACACACACACCTTTCCCTGAAGCCCCGCCCCCTCCAGGTTAATCACTTCTTTTCTGAACTTCTCAGCTCCACACAGAAACAGAAGTATGAGACCTCATTACTGCAGTAAAAGTACTTCAACCTGTGTAAAGTTACTCCTTAGTCCAGGTGTAGTTGGTTTGGATCATTTCCTGCTTACTGACCCGTTGTACCTCAGTATTTTCAACATGAAGATCAGCTGAAATCATAGTTTGTATTTTCTTTGTATTTCTTTATTTTTGATTTGTTTCATTTTTTCTCTCTTTTTTGACTCTTTAGTGTCATAGAATTCTACAGATTTTTACATATTTTGAATCAATAAAATAATGTAATACCTGTTTTTTAAATTTTTTGTAAAAAAGTTCTGCTGAAACATATTTTAGTTTAATATAAAATATTAATTTCATAGTATTTTTAAACGATTTATTACAACAAAACTTTGTTTCAGTAAATAGTTGAAATATGTTATTAATAATAATTTAATTACTACTACTACTACTACTACTACTAATAATAATAATAATAATAATTTAATACCTTTTTTTAATGTGTTCTATTTCTTATCATTTTTAAACTTGTTTGATTTAATTTTGGGGGGGCTTTTTTGTATAAAAATTCTACTTAAATATTTTTTAATTTAATATAAAATATTCATTTACTGGAATTTTATACTATTTATTACAACAAAACTTTGTTTCGGTAAATACTTGAAATATTATTACTATTTCTTATCATTAAAACAAAATTTTGTTTTAGTTCTATAGCAAGAAGAACTTCATTTTAATTGCTAAAAATATTTTTTATAGTTGACAGCCATTTTGAAAATATTTTTGATTTAATGTTTTTGTTATATTTTTAACTAAATTGTAAGAAATATTTTTAAAAATTCACTTTTAAATTTTTAAAAAATATATATTTTCCAACATTAATGTTCAGTTGTTAGAAATTGTAGTTTTTTGTTTGTTTGTTTTGTGTCAGTTTTTTCTCTCTTTTTTGGCCCTATAGTCTACTAGAATTATGCAGATTTTAACATGTTGTAAATCAATAAAATAAAATAATTTATTTCCTTTTTTATTCATTATAATTTTTTGACTTGTTTGTTTTTTTAAAAATTTGGCTTTTTTCTCTTTAAAAAGTCTACTTAAGCGTTTTTTTATTTAATATGAAATATTAATTTCATAGCATTTTTAAGCTATTTATTAAAATACAACTTTGTTTCAGTAAATAGTTAAATTTGTTATTAATAATAATTAGATTAAAAATTACAATAATTTAATCCCTGTTTATTTTTTATGTTTTGTTTTATTTATCATAATTTTTAACTCATTCGTTTAAATATAATTTTTGGGGGGCTTTTAGTTAGTGTAAAAAATTCTACTTTGTTAATTTAATTTTAAAAAATATAAATTTAATAGTATTTTATTAAAACAAAGCTTTGAAAAATGCTATTAAATGAATATTTAATAGCATTTTAAAGAAAACTTTGTTTCAGTTCTGTAGCAAGAAAACCTTTTTAATTCTGAGAATATTTTTGTAAACTTCTGTTAAAATGTTTTTGTTATATTTTTAACTATATTGTCAGAAACATTAAATAAATTTTTTCTCTTTTAAATTTTTTAAATATATTTTACATCATTAACGTTTTGTTTCAGTTTTTTCTGTCTTTTTTGGCTCTATAACATAGTAGAATTCTACAGATTTTTACATGTTGTAAATCCATAAAATAAAATAATGTATTTATTAATATAATAACTAATAAATTTATTATTTTTTTAATTGAATGTTTTGGGGATGGTTTTTTATGTGTTTTTTAACTTGTTTGTTTTAATTTTTTTACTTTTATTATTTTGTACAAAAAGTTCTACTTATGCAATTTTTAACTATTTATTACAACAAAACTCTATTTCAGTATTAAATGAATATTTAATAGGATTTAAGCAAAACTTTGTTTCACTTCTGTAGCAAGAAAAGCTTCATTTTGTTTGCTAAAAATATTTTTTGTAAACTTCTGTCAACACACTATTTGACAGCCTTTTTGAAAATATATTTTATTAAATGTTTTTCTTATATTTTTAACTACATTGATAGAAACCTGAAATAAAATTTAAAAATTAAAATATATTTTACAACATTTTTAAAATACATTTTACAACATCAATGAACCAAATATTTGGTTGAAATATTTTTCATTTTTTTCTGAAGCTGTTTAGTTGATAACTTTAGTTCTCGTCGTCTGTATCTCTGGCACCCTGCAGCCTCCGTCCATAAGCCCCCCCCCCGATGTCCAGACCCCGCCCCCCCCACCCTCCACACCCCCACACACACACACACCCCTCCCCTCTGGAGGTGTACAGGTGTGCTCATACCTGCTCCTGACGCTCCTCATGGTTCTTGGCAGGGCTGCCGGCTCTGAAGAAGTCAGAGAAGTCCGGTTTCTGCGGCGCCGCCTCCACTTCCTCCTCCACTTCCTCCTCCTCACACCACCACCGGCCCGTCATTACTGGGCCTCGAGGTGAGGTCACCCACACCTGGCTCACCCTCCTCACCTGCCTCCCCCACGCACCTCCTCACCCCCCCTCCCTCCCAGTACCTGTGGGTTTTGTCGGGTGGACTCACCTGTAGACACACACACCTGTAGACACGCACACACCTGTAGACACACACACACCTGTAGACACGCACACCTGTAGACACGCACACACCTGTAGACACACACACCTGTAGACACACACCACCTGTAGACACACACACACCTGTAGATACACACACCTGTAGATACACACACACCTGTAGACACACACACCTGTAGACATGCACACCTGTAGACACGCACACACCTGTAGACACACTCACCTGTAGACACACACACACCTGTAGACACACACACCTGTAGACACGCACACCTGTAGACACGCACACACCTGTAGACACACACACCTGTAGACACACACCACCTGTAGACACACACACCTGTAGATACACACACACCTGTAGACACACACACCTGGAGACACACACCACCTGTAGACACACACACACCTGTAGACACACACACCTGTAGATACACACACACCTGTAGACACACACACACCTGGAGACACACACACCTGTAGACACACACACACCTGGAGACATGCACACCTGCAGACACGCACACACCTGGAGACACACACACCTGTAGACACACACACACCTGTAGACGCACACACCTGGAGGCTTCAGGTAGGGCTGTATGTGTGTGTGTGTGTGTGTGTGTATGTAATGTTCACGCCCCCCCCACCACCCCAACTCACCTTTAAGCCCCGCCCCTACTCACCTCAATTCTTCCTGTTCCTCCTTTTTTACCTTCTGATTGGTCGAAATAGTTCACTGCACACAAACATGTTTTCTGCGTGTGTGTGTGTGTGTAACACAAAGTGAATCATTATTTTATATATATATATTTATTAAACACTTCAACATTTATCAAATACCAGCAGAATAATTTTGTACCCGCACTGCAAAAACTCTAAATCCTACCAAGTCTATTTGTCTTATTTTAGTCAAAATGTCTCATCCCACTTGATTTAAGATAAATTCACTTAACAACTGACATTTCAGCAACATGGAGGGACTTGTTTTAAGACGATGCATCTTAAATATCTTGTTAAGTCAAACAGTCTTGAAATTATCTTGTTTTGATCTTCCTAGTTTCTTTACAGGAAACAAGGTTCATTGTACTTTTCATACATTTTCAAGCTGAGGTGTTATTTGTAGAAGCTACACAATCTTGATTTAAGAAATAAACTTCACTTGATTCAAGTAAATGCATTTTATTGGAAAATCACCAATTAGTTCATATTGTCAAGTTTGCTAATGCGTTGCATGCAAATTCAAAAATAAATAGTTGATTTTAATACTAGACTTGTTTACATGGTGTAGAGTTATTTATAAATGAGGGAGTAAGAACCATGGTCATATTTGCAACAAATGTATTTTCAACTAACTGTATGCAGACGATTATCTTATAATGTTTAAATCACACTTTTTAATCTTGTTTCAAGGACAAGGTGGTATTAAATCTAGAGTCATGTCACTGTTCTACAACCTAAAATAAGTAAAATGTATCTTAAATATTGTACTCAACATGAATGTTTAAAAAGCAAATGTCTAATTCTGAGTTAAAACAGCTGCTTTTGGGGACAGCTGGCTTCCTCTAAAACACAACACCTCCAAATGCTGTCAAAACATGACTAAATATTAGGATTTCTAGCTAACAGTGAGAAGACATATCTGAAAATGCTTAAATTAATCTTTGTAATCTTATTTCAAGTACAAAAAGGCCTCAAATCTAGAGAAGTGCCGCTATAATACAACTCAAAATAAGTTTAATACATCTGAAATTAGGAGGTTACATCAAAGCAAAAATCTATTTTTGAGAGAAAACTACTATTTTTTAGCATGTCTGGCTTATTTTAAGACACCTAAACTTGACAATCCTGGTAAAATAGAGCTTAAAATAAGTTTTCCCAGCTAATTTAAGATCTCAATATTCTAAATATTACATCTTATTTCAAAAAATCTGACCAAGCCATTTTTCATTTGTTCTATTGGCAGATTTTTTCACTTATTTCAATGTACAATTTACTTGAAATAAGTTTTTTTGCTTGTTTTGAGAGGGGCATTTTTACCAGTGCATTCTTTAGTTTGATGATGTTGATGACAAAAACAAGACACAAAATGACAAGACGCAAAGCAAAAACAAGACATAATACG
>NC_072767.1:6059962-6109962 GCF_022539595.1 Amphiprion ocellaris | reverse complement strand
ACGACAAGATGCTGTCTGACTCCACGTATGTAGGTAGGTTCCTGGTAGGTAGTTAATCTGGAGATAGGTAGGTAGGTAGGTAGGTAGGTAGATACTTAGGTAGGAAGGTACACAGATAGATCTCCCTAAAATGACCTGTAAGTTCCTACAGTGTAAAACAGTTTATTTAGTCGGTTCTTCACCCTGTGGAGGAAACACACCCCTACTGATGGGTTTACAATCAGCTGCTGCAGCGTGATGATGCAGGTGTAAACAGACTCACCTGTACACAGAGAACGGAGCAGGTATGGTTCTGCAGAGAGCAGAGTGGAGGCAGAGCAGGAGAAGGTGCAGCAGCTCCTTGGTATTATGCTTATAGATTAGCAGGATAAAATGCCAACAGCAGCAGAATTCTTTATGACCAGAGAGGGAAAACTGCTGACACACACACACACACACACACACACACACACACACACACACACACACACACACACACACACACACACACACACACACACACACACACACTCTGCTCTAGGACAGCAGAGTTGAGCTGTTACAGGTTTGCTGTGTGTTCGACCTGTTGCTGTTTCTGGGTAAAACACTGTGACACTGTGTATATTTCTGTGTATTTGTATAGATTTTTGTATATATGTGTGTGTGTATTTGTATATATCTCTATGTACAAGGGGTCCTCGGTTTCCGACATCATCGACCTACAGCATTTCATCGTTACGTCAGAACTGGTTACATGGAACTAGTTGACCAGCGGATGAATACGTCGTCACGCAGCGCTATAAGACGGTTTTATTTCCATTCTCTGGTTGTACGCCACCTTGGATTGTGTTACATTCACTAACTTTCTGTCCTTCATTATGGCTCCAAGTGTAAGTCAGACTCTTCTGATGCTTGGAAGAAAAGGAAAGCCGCCTCCAAGGAAGTGAAACTAGATAGAATAAAACGCTGGGAACAGGACCAACCACTGACCAACATCGGTCAAGTTGTAAAAATAGTGCAACATATTGCTTTTGTCGTTTTGTGTTTTGTTTTGTCTTGTTTTTGTCGTTTTGTGTTTTATTTTTGTTTTGTCTTGTTTTTGCCGTTTTGTGTCTTGTTTTTGTTGTTTTCTATCTCGTTTTTGTCATTTTGTGTCTTGTTTTTGCCGTTTTGTGTCTTGTTTTTGTTTTCTGTCTCGTTTTTGTCAGTTTGTGTCTTGTTTTTCCCATTTTGTGTCTTGTTTTTGTTGTTTTCTGTCTCGTTTTTGTCAGTTTGTGTCTTGTTTTTCCCATTTTGTGTCTTGTTTTGGTTTTCTGTCTTGTTTTGTCATTTTGTGTGTTGTTTTTTCATTTTCTGTCTAGTTTTTGTCATTTTGTCTCTCATTTGTGTCATTTTGTGTCTTGTTTTTGTTGTTTTTATTGATACATGCATGAAAGTCATTGGTATTCATGAATTTTCTGAAGAACTGATCAATATCCTGATGCACGTAACAGCTTTGTTTACATTTTTGCCGGAGTTCGAACTTCATAAGTCAGAACTCCGGCGCAAGTCGAGGACCTCCTCTATATTTGTGTACATTTGTATATATTTCTGTGTATATTTGTATATATTTTTGGTGTATATTCATGTGTATTTATATTCTAACTGCTTCCCCCCCTCCTGCAGCCAAATGGTAGCTCCCAGGGAAAGGTGCACAACCCCTTCCTGCCGACGCCCATGCTGCCTCCCCCTCCGCCGCCCCCGATGGCGCGTCCCGTCCCGCTGCCCGTCGACGCCAAGCCGCCCTCCACCTCCTCCACCGAGGGGGGAGGAAACTCACCCACCTCACCCAGTGAGTCACCCACCCCGACATTTAGAGTGTAATGTGCTCACATGTAGGAATCATCAGAAGTCTAGAGCGTCTCCCTGCAGGCTGAACCGCCTCCACAACAAAGATGTTTCAATAATTAATCTCATATTTACTTCCTGTTAAATCTGTAATAAAGTGAACTGTTGGGATTACGTCTGACTGCAGGCTGCAGTGATGCTTCTCCTCGTTTGGCAAAAACAGGCCGAGTCGGTGCCAAAATATTTAATCCTGCTAATGCTCATCAACAACATGTGGATTTATAGATATATATATAAAATATATTTTTATGTTTTAACATCTTCTCTGTGACCCAGATCTCCTGAAGAATTCCTAGAAGTCTTTCAAAACTTTTGTTTGTGTGTCGGCAGCTTAGATCTGAACTAACAGGTGGATTTATTCCTCTCTGATGAAGCTAACAGTTTCCCTCCACTACCAGTCTTTGTGCTAAGCTAGGCTAAACACATCCTGGACCTGGTCTCTTCATGTGGCCGGAATAAAGAGAGACTCAGTTTCTCCAAGTTTCCTCAGATGTTAAACTCTGAACTAATGTTGTCTCCTCAGACTTTTTCTAGATTCTCAGTCACCCATGTCCTGGTAGTCGTAGGAGCTTCAGGAGAAACCAGCTAGAGGTCCTAGAAGACGTTTCTAGAAACTGGAGGTTCTGGAGTTGGTTTCTCCTGAAGCTCCTACGATCTCCTCATCCTGTAGATGTTTTTCTATCTCCATGTTTCCTCAGATGTTAAACTCTGAATTAATGTTGTCTCCTCATACTTCTTCTAGGTTCTCAGTCATCCAGATCCTGGTAGTCGTAGGAGCTTCAGGAGAAACCAACTGAAAGTTCTGGAAGACAATTCAAGAAACGTCTTCCAGAGCCTTCAATTGCTTTCTCCTAAAGCTCCTACAATCTCCTCATCCTGTAGATGTTTCTCTATCTCCATGTTTCCTCTCCAGACTTTCCTCTCTCCTCTGCTCATCAGCTTTAGGAAGATGTTTCACCATGCTGGATGTATCTCCAACAGCTCTTTGTGTTCTTGTGTCTGCAGCCTACTCCACCCCGACCACGTCTCCAGCCCAGCGGTTCGTCAGTGTCGGACCCAGAGATCCCGGCTTTAACATCCCTCAGCAACCACAGGTAACAGTAGAACCCGTCCTCCGACTGCTCCGCGGGGTCCAGGTAGATCTTTACAGACTAGATCTTTACAGACTAGATCTTTACAGACTAGATCTTTACAGACTGTATGTTCAGGTAACGGTGTGCGGACACTTTGGTCTGCTGGTCCTGGTTTTGATGTCTCAGTTTTTCTTGCATGGAAACACACCGCATCAGAATATGGCCCGCTTGGTGGGCGGGTCACTAGTGGGTCACATGACAGCCTTCATACCTTCAGTCTGGTAGAAACGTCGGACCAACTTGGCAGTTTGGTCTCAAACTTTCTCTTTTATTACGACAACAGTTCAGCAAAAAGTATTTCTGAAAGCATTTGAGGTGTGAAATAAGCTACTGAATCTGTCTATATTTTTCTCATTTTGTGTCACTTTTGTTGTGTCTAATTTTTGTCATTTTGTCTCGTTTTTGTCGTTTTGTGTCTCATTTTTGTCTTTTTGTCTCTTTTTTGTCATTTTGAATCTCGTTTCTGTCATTTTCTGTCTTGTTTTTGTCATTTTGTGTCACATTTTTGTCATTTTGCGTCTCGTTATTGTTTTCTGCCTCGTTTTTGTCATTTTTCTGCCTCGTTATTGTCATTTTGTGTCTTGTTTTTGTCATTTTGTGTCTCATTTTTGTTGTTTTGTGTCTCATTCTTGTCGTTGTGTCTCGTTTTTGGCATTTTTTGTCTCATTTTTGTCACTTTGTGTCTCGTTTTTCTCGTTTTGTGTCTCGTTTTTCTCGTTTTGTGTCTCGTTTTTGTGGTTTTCTGCCTCGTTTTTGTCGTTTTCTGCCTCATTATTGTCATTTTGTGTCTCGTTTTTGTCATTTTGTGTCTCATTTTTGTTGTTTTGTCTCGTTCTTGTCGTGTGTCTCGTTTTTCTCGTTTTGTGTCTTGTTTTTGTTGTTTGGTGCCTTGTTTTTGTCATTTTGCGTCTTGGTTTTGTTGTTTTGTGTTTTGTTTATGTCATTTTGTGTCTTGTTTTTGTCTTTTGTGTCTCATTTTTGTCGTTTTGCGTCTCGTTTTTCTCGTTTTATGCCTCGTTTTTGTTGTTTGGTGTCTCATTTTTGTTGTTTGGTGCCTTGTTTTTGTCATTTAGCGTCTTGGTTTTGTTGTTTTGTGTTTTGTTTTTGTCATTTTGTGTCTCGTTTTTATCCCTTTTTTGTTTTTGTTGTTTTATGTCTTACATAAACTAAAGTAAAATAACTACAATACTAAGGATAAAAAATAAGAAGAAGAAAAGGAAGTGGGTGGATCTTCTAAAATATATAAAGAACTAAATTAAATATCCTGAAAATAACCACAGTTAAAAAAAATAGGAGAAAACAGAGAAAAAGTCAAAGTCCTCAGAGTGCAGCTGCCGTTCAGACCGGAATTACAGTGAAACAACTCTTTTAGAAAAGTGTTTGTTCAGACATGAGACTTTCAGGTGACGTCAGACCAACAGAGGGCACAGGGAGGGGCTTATTGGACCCCTGTGAGCCAATCAGAGAGCAGCGTTCCATTTACTGCAGAGCAGGTGGTCAGTGAACGCAGCATCCACCTCTGCAGGCCTGTTTGTTGGCTGATTTATGAAGAGTGTAACGACCGGACAGCCTTGACTTAACTCATCCTGCACGCACACGCACACACACACACACGCGCACACACGCACACACACACACACACACACGTACAGTTTGTGCATGTGTGTGTGTGTTGTGGCCTGCAGTGAACGAGGTTGTCGATTTATTGACTGTCACAGGCCACCGCACACACAGACACACAGACACACACACACATACACACACACATACACACAGACACAGACACACACACAGATAAAGATGTGATCCAGGTGTTTGTCGTCGCTGCCAGAATCAGACCTGATATTTATTCTTCATCTTCTCGGCGTTCAGAACCAACAATCCTGAATTTACAGAAATGTTTTAATCACAGCACTAAAGAGGAAGATTTAATGAGAACGGTTTTAAAAAGTGAGATTTTGTTGTTGTGGAAAAGCTGAGACATTTAGACAAAGTCTGGATTTATTGGAAAATAAAAACTCACATTTCTGGAGGCGTTTAGAGGAAGATGTTTCTGAGAAGTGAGTGTATTTTAACATGTCGTCTGGACGTTTTTTTTGAAAATAAATTATTAAAGGTGAGATTTTTTTGAATAGCTGGGAACATTACTGGTTTTGATTAAAGGACATCTATTGTAAAATTAGAACATGTTGGACAATAAAGACATTTCTAGAGTGACGGGACATTTTTAAAAGTTTGTTTTTGTTTTCTGAGACCATTTGAGAAAGAAATGTTACATTAGAAAAGGCTAGAGCTTTTGGGAGGAAGAAGATATTATAGACATAAAGGATTTTTTAGAAAATGTGGAAAGTTTTCAAAGTTGGTATTATTTTACTGACACGTGGACATTTTTGGAAAGTGAGCCCAGTTTGCCAGAGTGAGGACATTTTTACAATGTTGAGGAGAAAAGTTTGAGACGAATATTTCATGTGTCTTTTTGTAGTCATTTTGTGTCTCTTTGTAGTCATTTCGTGTTACTTTGTAGTCATTTTGTGTCTATGTGGTCATTTTGTAGTAATTCTGTCATTTTATAGTAATTTTGTGTTTTTGTAGTCATTTCATATCTTTTTGTAATCATTTCATGTCATTTTGTGTTTCTTTGTCGTAATTTCGTGTCATTTTGTGTGTGTTTGTAGTCATTGTCTTTTTTTGTCATTCTGTCTTGTCTTTTGAAGACCTTTTTAAAAAATGAAAACATTATTGGAATGTGCTGCTGTTTCTGGTTACGGCGTTCTAGAAAACGGGGACGTCTTTGGAAAGAAGGAACATTCAGACAGTTCGGGTGTTTTGAAAAGTCAGGACAGTTTGTTCTCATCTCCACAGACGATCATTTGAGGGTTTCAGACCTGCTAGCGTTAGATTTTAGTTGGTGATGGACGTATTAACATATATATGTGGAGGTCAGAAGATCAACATGGAGAGCTGCTTCATTAAAGAGCACAAACACACACACACACACACACACACACACACACACACACACACAAAGACTCACAAAGACACACAAAGACACACAATGACACACAGAATCAGGAACAAAAGTCACTGTGGGCGGTCGACATTCGGCTTCTGTTGGAGAGCGAGAACCATGGGACGTACAGTAAACATCCCTCCTCCCATCGCCATGGTGACCAACCGGACAGTCTGTGCATTCCTGTGTGTGTGTGTGTGTGTGTGTGTGTGTGTGTGTGTGTGTGTGTGTGTGTGTGTGTTTGAGAGTGGGGGGCAGATGGCATTGGCTTTGTGTGAGAGCGGGCATCGTGCCCACCACGGGTCAGCGTGGTGGTTGCCGTGGGCGACGGTGGCGGTTGCCCATGGAGACGAAGATGGAGGGCGGGTGTTGGCAAATCGTCGTGCCAAGTGACACACACAACAACCACAAACACACACAAACACACACACTGCAGAGGTTTTGGGTCAAAGTGTTCTCATTCAGAAGGTCATGAGACTGAATCCACAGAAGAACCACGGCGAGGTCTTCAAGGTGTTCCAGAACCCGTCCAAACCGAAATTGGTTCAGCTGACCTAAAACTGGTCCAGAACCAGCCTTAAAACCAGAACCAGATGAGTCCAGCCTGAAAGCAAGTCTAAAACCTGCCCTAAACTCCACCCAAACTCCAAAATAACTCCTAACCCAAGTCCTAAACATCCACAAACAAATGTAGAACAGGTCTTAAACTAAGTCTAGATCAGCCTAAAACTAGTTCAAACTAGGTTTACATCAGCCCAGAAGTCTTAACTAAGTCCGTAACATCCTAAAACCAGTCCTAAACTAAGTCTAGATCTGTCTAAAACCAGTTCAAACCAAGTTTACATCAGCCCAGAGGTCCTAACTAAGTCATAACATCCTAAAACCAGTCCTAAAGCCAGTCTAAACTGGACTAAAGCCCATCCTAAACCAGGTTCCAACAACATCCACAAGTAAATGTAGAACTGGTCCTGAACCAAGTCCAAATCAGCCTAAAACTAGTCCCAAACCAACTCTAGATCAGCCTAAAACTAGTCCTAAACCAACTTTAAGTCAGCCCAGAAGTCTTAACTGTGTCCATAACATCCTAAAACTACCCAAACTACCCAAATCCAAGTCCCCAGCACCCCTACAAGCAAATCTAAAACTAGCCCTAAACCAAGTCTAAACTGCACTGAAGCCAGTGCTAAACCAGGTTCTAACAACATCCACGTCCAAGTCAACCCAAGACCTAAACCAAGTCTAAAACATCTACAAGTAAATATAAAACCAGTTTTAAACTAGACCTGATTGTTTATAAACTCAGAAATGGTTTGGAACTCGTCAATAACTCAATATGGACTGGCTATGGATGTCTATGACTGGTTTGGGACTGGTTTTAGACTGGTTTTAAGAACTTGTTTTGTTCATTATGTAGATCAAATTTCAGACTTGGTTTCAAATTAGTTTAAAGCTGATTCTGAACTTTGTTCAGGACTGGTTCTAGATTGGTTTTGGATGTTTAGAACTGGTTTTGTTTGTTTAGAGCTGCCATTGGATTGGTTTCAGGCTTGGACTTAGGCTGATTTTGGACTCTGATTAGGACCGGTTATGGACTTAGTTTTAGACAATGTTTGGACTGGTTGTAGACTGGGTTTGATGTTATTTTGGACTAGTTTTTGACTGGTTTTAAGAACTTGTTTTGTTCATTATTTAGATCTAATTTCAGACTTGGCTTAAAACTGGTTTAAAGCTGATTCTGAACCAATTTTGGGTCAGTTTTGGAGCGGTTTTATGCTGGTTTGGACTGGTTTTGAACCAGTTTTGGACTTATTGTCTTCTACTCAGACTGGTCTTATATTCAGGTCGTATTTTCCATGAACCTCCATCTACCTCCACAATCTCTCTCTCTCTAGTTCTGTTTCTATGTTGCTCGCCCAGTTCGGTCTTGTCCTGAGTCAGCACTTCTGCACACACACACACACACACACACACACACACACACACACACACACACACACACACACACACACCCACTGACACTGACACACACACACGCACGCACGCACCCTCTAACTGTGGGTGAGTCATGAGGTGGGCGTGGTGTTTGTGCTGCATATGTGTGTGTGTGTGTGTGTGTGTGTGTGTGTGTGTGTGTGTGTGTGTGTGTGTGTGTGTGTGAGCTTCACCTTGAAGACTGTGTGCAAATAGGACACAGAGACAGATGATGACTACACACACACACACACACACACACACACACACACACGTGAAGGGGAAACCACCCTCACTGCAACGTCTGCTCCTCAGATGAAACCTGAGCGCACACACACACTTATTGATCAGGTCATGGCTGGTTGTCGTATAGTAGAGTGTGTGTGTGTGTGTGTCTGTGTGTGTAAAAGTTTTTCCCAGATTTCAAAATAAAAGCACCAGGTAACTTTAAAGCAGGCTTCAGTGTTTAACAGTTGGCAGGTAGGACAGGTGATCATCATCTGGAGGTCTGCTCTGCTTTACACCTGCTGGGATGGCTTAGGACTGGTTCACTCATTTCAGACTGGTTTCAGACTGGAGTCAGACTTGTTTCAGACTGGTTTCAGACTGGAGTCAGACTGGAGTCAGTCTGGTTTCAGACTGGAGTCAGACTGGCTTCAGACTGGAGTCAGACTGGTTTCAGACTGGAGTCAGACTGGTTTCAGACTAGAGTCAGACTGGTTTCAGACTGGAGTCAGACTGGTTTCAGACTTGAGTCAGACTGGTTTCAGACAGTTTGGGGAGCAGGTTTAGGGCTGGTTTTCTGCATTGTCATGAACGTGTTTTAAATGGTTTTTAGACTTGGTGTCAGACTGGTTTTGGATGTTTCTTAGAACCATTTTTGACAGTGTTTAGGACTGGTTTCACACTGGTATTGGACTTGGTCTAGAACTGGTGTTAGTCTTGATTTTAAATGTGGTTTCAGACAGTTTGGGGGCTAGATTTAAGGCTAGTTGTCTACATTGTTAGTAACAGATTTTGGACTTGGTTTAGAACTGGTTTTAAATGGGTTTTTAACTTGATTTAAGTCCAATTTCAGACTGGTTTTAGACTGGATTCAGACTGGTTTAGGATTTGGTTTCAGACTGGTTTTAGGCTTGGTTTTAAATGTTGTTTCAGAGAGTTTTGGGTCTAGGTTTAGGGCTGGTTTTCTACATTGTTAGGAACAAGTTTTGGACTTGGTTTAGAGAGTTTTTAGACTTGATTTCAGATTGGTTTTGGATCTGGTTTTGGATTTGGTGTGAGACTGGTTTCAGACTGGTGTCTGACTGGTTTTGGATCTGGTTTGGGACTGGTTCTGTTCATTGTGTAGGACTGGGTTAGAACTAGCTTTAGAATGATTTTGGATTTGGTTTAATACTGGTTTTAGATGACTGCTTTAGGATGTTGTTTAGAACCAGTTTTGTACAGTATGAAGGACTGGTTCAGGACTGGTTGAGACGTTGCTTCTGACTAACTTTGGACTTGGTTATGACCGGCTTTAGCCTGGTTTTATATGTTGTTGTGGACATTGTTTATGACTGGGTGTAGACTGGGTGGACGTTACTCAGAGCCGGCGCTTGTCGTTGCTGCAGAGTGAATTTTCTTTGTTCGTGCTGTGATTCAGATGAACATTAACGCCTAAAGAGGCTGAAACTCCTCCAGCAGGATGCCGTGAGTTTGACCAGAGTGAAAAGCACCGGCCTGGTCCTTTAAAGTCTCTCCATCCTCGTCCTCCTCCTCCTTCATCTCTGTGTGATGAGTATCTCCAGTGTGAATCACAGCTGTCAGCATCGGCCGCTGTGTGGTAACATTACTCCACACACAGACACACTCTGTCTGGCCGCTGAGAGTTTCATCTTCTGAGTCTTCTCAGGACAGAGGGAGGAGCTGCAGTGCAGGAGGCCGAGAGACAGCGGCAGACACTGGAGGAGAGAGAGCGAGCGAGAAAAGTCCCAGCGTCAGCAAGTTGTATTGATTAAAAACTAACCTTCCAGTCTTCTCCTCTATCACTACTGCACACACACACTGCAATAGAATTACAACGAGTCAGGAGCAAGTGAGGTCTGAAACCCTGAACACACTGCAACACACACACACACTGCAACACACACGCTGCAACACACACGCTGCAACACACACGCTGCTACACACACGCTGCTACACACACACTGCAACACACACACACACACACACACTGAGAGAACAGGAACCATTTACCCTATAGTGTTTTATTTAAACTTTACAGTCAACATTCAAAAACACATTTTCTAAATTGCGTGTAATTTTTTTAAGTGTGTGTGTGTGCGTTAGATGTGTGTGTCTTTACTTTAAATCGATACCTGTGCGTGTGTGTGTGTGTGTGTGTGTGTGTGTGTGTGTGTGTGTGTGTTTGTGTGTGTGTGTGTGTGTGTAGAAGTGCAGAGTGGGACGGGGAGCAGAAAGTGATGGAGGGAGGATGAATGTAAAGAAAAGAAAGGAGGAAGAGGATGGAAGAGGATGGAAGAGGCGGAGCAGTGGAGAGGGACGGGTCCGGGGGGTGGGGGGTGGGGGGGGGTGATGCGGTTGCCTTGGCGATGGTAGTCACGTCCCGGGCCGTCTGGTTGTCCCTAGCAACCAGACATGATGTAACGCGAGGATGAACTTGAACTCGGCGGGGCAGCGAGGAAGAGGAGGGAGAGATTCATGAACGATGCACCTTCAGCGATCGATAGCAGCCGATCAGAGATGGATTACACACACACACACACACACACACACACACACACACACACACGCAGACACACGCACACACACCTACACACACGCGCACACACGCACACACACACAAACACACACAAAGTGTCATAAAGTTGTAACTGGAGAGAGGAAAGTGTTGGAGGTCCTCTCAGGTCTGAGCATCTCTCTGGACATCGATCATGACACTGTAAAGTCCTGCTGCTGGCGCCCCCTACAGGCCGCTTGCTTTATTACAGCCTAAACGTCCTGCTGATTTATGTGCTCCTCGGTTTTACCAGCAGAGAATCACGGAATCTGTTCTGAGGGAGGGAAGTTGTTTCTCCGGGGAGCAGGACTGAGGAATAAACTCAGCTCAGGTTCAGACAGAAACTGAAACTCACCGTTAGTTTAAAAACCTGGTTGTTGGTGGATTTAGTTAATATCTTCTGCCTTCTTGTAAACAGCCATGTGGCAATTCGTTTCACATCAGGTATCTGCTGATCTGACACCATTTTCCTGCTCCAGAAAAGTTATTAAACCCATCCCATGTATCTGCTCAACATCTGAACAGCTCTTCACTGCATTAAGAAAAAAAACTGCGTCCAAGTTGTTCCTTAGTCTGCTTTTTATTCTTTAAGTCAGGGGGGTCAAACTCATCTCAGTTCAGGGGCCACATCCAGCCCAATTTGACCTCAAAAAATCACAGCACAAACAAGATAAAACAAGGCAAAATATTTTAAAGAATAAGACACAAAATGATAAAAATCAGACAAACGACACAAAACAAAAAAAGAGACAAAAAAGTTAAAAAGCAACAAAAACATGGACACAAACGAGACAAAAAATTACCAAAAAAGTCATAAAACGACAGAAAAATAGACAAAAAAACATAAGCGAGACAAAAAGGAAACAAAACAACATAAACAATGCACAAAACAATGAATAAAAGCAAAACAAAAAACAAAAACAAGACAAAATATTACAAAAATGAGACACAAAGCAACAAAAGCGAGAAACAAAACGAGATAAAAAAATTTGGAAGTGAAAATGTGAAAAAAAATGGACCTAAATGAGACAAAAATGACAAAAGAGAGAAACAAAACAGCAAAAACATTAGACAAATGGCAAAAATCTAACAAAGATAAAAATGAGACACAAAATGGTAAAAACGAGACAAACGACATGAAACAAAACAAAAAAGAGACAAAAAATTAGACAAAAAAGTTAAAAAGCGACAAAAACAGACACAAACGAGACAAAAAATTCCAAAAACACCCAAAACGACAGAAAAATAGACAAAAAACACAAGCGAGACAAAAAGGAAACACAAAACAACAACCCTAACCCTAACGATGCACAAAACAATAAATAAAACAAAACAAAAAAAACAAAAACAAGACAAAATATTGCAAAAATGAGACACAAAACAACAAAACAACAATGAGCAATCTAGTATTTTACTTTATGATCAAAACGACCAAAAAAGACAAAAAACAACAAAAACAAGACAAAATATTACAAAAATGACACACAAAATGACAAAAAATTAGATGACATGAAAAACAAAAAAGAGACAAAAAATTAGACAAAAAATTTACAGTGACAAAAAATGGACAAAAGACAAAAATGAGACAAAAAATGACATACGTAAGAAACAAAAAACAAATACAGATACAAACAGTACAAACGAGATAAAAAACACAACAAAAGCGACAGACAAAACAACGCACAAAGCAAAAGACAAAATGACAAAAATAAGACAAAAAAACACAAGCGAGATGAAAAGGAAACACAAAAAGGAGAGAAAAACACAATCGGGACAAAAAGAAAACACAAAATGACAAAAATGACAAAAAAATGACAAAAACATGAGACAAATGACAAAAATCAGAAAAAAGACAAAAACCAACAAAAAGAAGACAAAATATGACAAAAATGACACACAAAACTACAAAAAATGAGACAAACAAAACAAAAAAGAAAATAAATGAGACAAAAAAATGACAAAGCGGCAAAAAAATGAACAAAAGACAAAAATGAGACAAAAAATGACATACGTAAGAAACAAAAAACAAATACAGATACAAACAGTACAAACGAGATAAAAAACACAACAAAAGCGACAGACAAAACAACGCACAAAGCAAAAGACAAAATGACAAAAATAAGACAAAAAAACACAAGCGAGATGAAAAGGAAACACAAAAAAGAGAGAAAAACACAAGTGACAAAAGTCAGACAAAAACCAACAAAAACAAGACAAAACAAAATCAAAAACAAAATGACAAAAGAAAAATGAACAATGTAGTATTTTACTTTATGATCAAAACAACTTGTCATGGTCTAGAAATGATTTTAAATTTATAGTTTTACTAATTTACAATCTGCAGTTAATGTCTTCTCTGGAATTTTTACACTTTGAGGGCCCGATTGGACCCTCTGGAGGACCGCTTTTGGCCCGCGGGCCGCATGTTGGACACCCCTGCTTTAAGTGAACAAACTGACCACATCTTTTTCAGTTTTTTTTTTTTTTTTGTTTTTTAACAAAATCATCAGGTCAACAGACTGGAATGTGTTGTCATAAACAGCTTTTATCACAGTTCTGTCTGTTCTAGCAGTGAAACAGGAAGAATCAACACAACTGAGACCATCAGAAGAACTGCTAACAGTTCAACACTTCCAGTCCACACTAATAGAAATAACGGTTCCCCTCAGTGCACCATTATAGTGAAGCCTGTAAACTAAACATAACAACAGAAATCTGGATTTGACTTCAAAGTACTGAAGGATCATGTGATTAAGAGCTCGTAGGTGGTCAGAACCTTTCAAGTTCAGGTCGATTCTGTTTAGAGTCAGAAAGTCTAGTGTCCACAAAACATAGTACAAACCAAGAATCAGATGAATAAAGTCGATACCAATCAGTTAAAAAAATACTTTGATCACACAGGTACCGGTCTCTGATTGGATCAGAACATCACTGGTCTGTACAGATGACTGTAGTGGAGTTAGCATCACCATGGTTCTGGACTCAGCAAGTCTACAATCTGTTCCCTTTAGTTCCACAAGCTGCAGGTGTTACTGAGACCAAACCAGAGTTTTATTAAGTTGGTTTAAGACTGGTTTTAGGTTTAGTTTAGGACTGGTTTTGGGTTTGGTTTAGGACTGGTTTTGGGTTTGGTTTAGGACTGGTTTTGGGTTTGGTTTAGGATTGATTTTGGACTTGGTTCATGGCTGGTTTTGGGTTTGATTCAGGACTGGTTTTGGGTTTGGTTTAGGACTGGTTTTACACTTGGTTCAGGACTAGTTTTGGACTTGGTTCAAGGACTGGTTTTAGACTTGGTTCAGGACTAGTTTTGGACTAGTTACAGGTTGGTTGTCGATGTTTTTGACTGGTTCTGGAATCTCGTCTGGATTTAAAATGTCTCAGCATCTTCTGAGGAGATCTTTGCTGGTTCTGGTCTCAGTGTCTTTGACCAGTTTCTGTTTGGTTCTGGTTGTCCTGCTAGCTGCCCAGAACCCCGCCATGCTAACACCTTGTCTTTGTCTCTGTTCACAGTGGTACCTGGGATAAGGACTCCAGAGGCCCCGCCCCCTCCACCCACCTGTACGACAGATCGCTGCAGTCTCCTCCTCCACCTTTGACGCCAGCTGTGTCAGAAAGCCCCTCCCCTCTCTGCGCCTGACTCCGCCCCCACCAGCGCCATACACAGACTCAGCAGCATCAGCATGGCTACAGGCCCCGCCCCCGGTGTTAAACACCTGCTCTGTAAACTCTAGACTTCCTGTAGACATATGACTCATACGTCAGTGTCCATATATAGTGCCAGACCCCGCCCCCCCTCCTGATCCAGACCAGGCTGACCCGTAGGGGCGCCTGGCCTTCAGCAAGACTCAATCACAGAGCTTCCCCTCTGGAGGAACTACATATTCCCATCATCCTTTGCAGTGTGAATCCAGTGGACTTGCAGTGGTACGACCCCCCGACTCCCACCATCCGACCCCCCATCCGACCCCCCATCCCACTGGATCCTGACCGCTTGGGTCGGTGGACCAGGATGGGATGTGGTTGGGGGTAGTGGAGTGTTAACTGAGGCAGATACCACCAGCTAATACCCCGACCCTCCACCACCACCACCATCGGGGTTGGCTCCACCCCCCGCCGGCGGCAGGTCAGGAGGCTCTCTCCGAGGACATGGACCAGTGCGTACCGGACAGAGCCGACCAGCCAGAGGTCTTCTGGGCACCGACAGTAAAACCATGAACCTACAGGTGGAGGGCGACGGGCGGTCGGGTGGCGGTGGGGGGTTTACGCGGGGGTTCGGGGTTTGTTGATGTGAAGTGTTGCGACCAGACGCTGGTGGATCCGAGCTTGTTTCTGCGGGAGGCTTTGGCTTCATGGCTCATTGGTTTTTCTCTCTTAGCCGCCATTTCAGCTCCTCCTCCTCCTCCTCCTCCATCGCCGGTCTGAAGCTCCAGCATGCGAACGGTGGCAGAAAACTCTGGTGTCCGAATCGAGCAGGCAGACAGGAGAGATGAGTGACTTCCAGTGGAATATTGATCACGAGGAAAGTGCAATTTTGTTGGCTAGCTGTTGGATAATTAAATATCTTTGTAAGATAGCTCTTTGAAAACAGTTGTTGAAAAGTATATATAAATATATATTTTTCTTCCTAGTCCGCTCACACCTCTGGGACTCTAAAATACTGGGGTAAAAAAGACAACAACACAGCGTTGAACTAGAAACCACAGCCTTGTGAGAAATAAGAGGAGCTGTACTCACTTTTATTGTTTCGTATTTGTTTGTTCATCGTGTAAAGCTGTTAGCATGGTAGAACCAGGATCCCTTTAAGAAATATCAGTTGAAACAATCAATTTTTGAAAGCATTACGTTGCAGCTAAAGTCTGCTTTTCATTTTGTTTAAAACAAAAAAAGCGCTAAGCGATTAATTTATTTTAATCATTTTACTTAAAAAAGCGATTTGAGTTTCTCATGAGGTAAAATGAGGAGAAAATTAGCGAGTGAATTTAAAGCTAATCGTGTTTTCTGCGGTTTCTGTTGGTGAGATAATCTTTAACGGGTGCCGCCCGCTAACGGGCTGCCCCAGGATTGGCTGGGTCTCCTAGAGGTCCCGTCCAATCAGAAGCACTTATTCCTGCAGTTGGCCAATAGGCCGTGAATTTGTAATCAGGGGGTGTGGTTTAGCGATACAGAGGCAGAGCAGAGGGTAACTCTCTGGAAGCTTTCGTCCACAAAAAGCCGAGCGCTTCACATGCAACTTACCATTTTATTGAACTTCAGTTTTGTTTTTCTTTTTCCTATACTATATATATATATAAATATATATACACACACACACACCCACACACACTCTTACGACCATCCAGCGTTGAACAAAAGTGAATTTAAGTGAAAAAGCTATAAAAAAGAACAAAAAAAATCTGCATGTTCTAGTGTTAGTGACAAATTTTTCCATAGATGATGTAGTTAGTAAGATAAAGACACTATATTGTAAAACCCAACATCAGGCACTTGCCAGCAGCCGTCTATTAGTTTGGCCTGTCGAGGCCTTTTTCTATCGCTGTCCTTCACAAACAACCAGCTCTCTTCGCTTCTCGGCATCTCTCCATTCTTTTTAATTTCTCCTCCCTCCCTTCCTCCTTCCTTCCTCCTCCTGCAACAACAGATCGATTCTGCTTTTCAGTTCCAAGACGTTCTCTCTCATCAAATTGCACGAAAACAATTGTTCCTCATCGATGTGCCTTGAGCTACGGTCCAGTCCTGACAGGTCGCCGCACAAGATCCCATGTGGAGAGTCGCGTTTGGTTGTTTCGTTTTTCCTGGTTTTCCTCCACACCTGAGATTTTGTAGGAGCAAAAACGTCAAAGCTGAAGAGGAACGCTGTGAATTAGTCGCTGGTAAACTCTCAGTATTACGAGGTCTCCGGCTGCCGAGTCGAGTCCTCACAGGTGAAACCGACACCAGCTACCATCAGGTCATCGTCTCCCTGCTGACACCTGGAAGCCTGGAAACTTAGTCAAACGAGCACCGAGTCTGAACTTATGCCATGTTTAGTAATCGGACACTTAAATTAATCCACAACGAAAATCTCAGAGACATAAATATTTTCAGCTGTAGGCAATTTTAGCTAACGGGCAGCTAATGGGGGTTCGTTCAGGTTTAATAGGTTTTTAGTTTAGCTCTAAAAACATGGTACAACATCAGCGAATATCCAGTTTAGCAACTTGAAGTATGTCTAAGGATGTATAGCGCCAATCCTAAAGGTCAAATAACTCAGTTTGACAGCTATATCTGTTTAGCTAACAACTAATAACAGCTAAGTGATGAAAACATTGAATCACATGAATCAGGTGAGCCTATTAGCTGACAGATGATCAGATTTGTTAGCTCTGATTAGCAGCAAAACATTTTGGCCCTAATTATCTAACATTTGAAGATATTCACTAGTTCATGAGTGGAGAAGTAGCAAAGACTCTTAAACGTTAGCTTAATGGTAAGATTATCAACTAAAAACTTTGCAGTTACATTAATGTCAAATTTAGCAGCTAAAACACTTTAGTATTAGCATGATGTCAAGTTTAGCAGGTAAAATACTTGAAATTTAGCAGCTAAATCATTTCAGTCTTAGCTTAATGTCAAGTCTTGTAGCTCACACTTTTTAATGCTAGCTGAAATGCTAGCAAATTAGCAGCTAAAGCACTAATTAAAGTTAGCCTGATGCTGAATTGAGAAGCTAAAAAACCTTTGAAAGTCTAGAAGCCACAACACATCAACATTAACTTAAACTTAGCAGCTAAAGCAGTTTGATTGTGGTTAGCTGAATGCTAAGTTGACATTAAAACATTTTCATCAAGCCTACCTTAATGCTACATTTATCAGCCAAGTTAGCTTAACGTTGATAAGAGCAACTAAAAAACAAAGGTTAACGTATCATAACAAGCATAGCTTAATGTCAAATGTAGCCGCTATAGCACGTTGAAGTTAGCTGGTAAAAGACTTTGAGTTTCGCAGCTAAGAGATAGTGAAGGTAACAAAGTTGAGTTTAGCATCTAAAACACTTTAATTTCAGTTTAATGTCAAGAATAGCAGCTGAAGCACTTTGAGTTTAGCAGCTAAGACACTTTAGTATTAGCATGATGTCAAGTTTAGCAGCTAAAGTACTTGAAATTTTGCAGCTAAATCATTTAAGTCTTAGCTGAATGTCGAGTCTTGAAGCTAAAACCTTTTAATGCTAACTTAAATGCTAGTGAATTAATAGCTGAAACATTTTAATTAAAGTTAACCTGATGCTGAATTGAGAAGCTAAAAAATTATTTGAAAGTCTACAAGCCACGACACATCAACATTAACCTAAACTTAGCAGCTAAAACAGTTTGATTATGATTAGCTGAATGCTAAGTTAACAGTGAAACATTTTCATCAAGGCTACCTTAATGCTATGTTTATCAGCTAAGTTAGTTTAATGTTGATATGAGCAACAAAAAAAATGAAGGTTTACAGGCTTAGCTTAATGTCAAGTGTAGCAGCTATAGCGTTGAAGTTAGCAGGTAGAATACTTTGAGTTTCGCAGCTAAAACATGGTGAAGGTAACTGGAAGTTGAGTTTAGCATCTAAAACACTTTAATTTTAGTTTCATCTCAAGAATAGCAGCTAAAGTGCTTTGAGTTTAGTAGCTAAGACAATTTAGTATTGGTAGGATGTCAATATTAGCAGCTAAAATACTTGAAATTTTGCAGCTAAATCATTTCAGTCTTAGCTTAATGTCAATTTTTGAAGCTAAAACCTTTTAATGCTAGCTTAAATGCTAGTGAATTAGCAGCTGAAACATTTTAAAGTTAGCCTGATACCGAATTGAGTTTAACATCTAAAACACTTTAATTTTAGTTTAATTTGAAGAATAGCAGCTAAAGTGCTTTGAGTTTAGCATCTGAAAGACTTTAATTTTAGTTTAACACTGAGCTTAGCAGCTAAAACGCTTTAGTTACTCTTTGCTAACTGAGTACTTTGGTTCAGTTTGACTAACAAATTGACTTGAATCCTGTCAGTACAGTTTAGCAACAGGTGAACTTCTGTTAGCGAAGTCTCCAACTTTTAAAAAAGTCACCGTGTAATTAATCTGAAATTATAAACTTTTCTCCTGATGCCTGAAGACGTTTTGCTCCTTTGACTAAACTTCCTGCTGCCGGCGTGTCGATGAAGCAGAGCGTAAAGCTGCAGATCAGTTCAGTTTAATCATGTTTTTCTTCTCCTTCGTCTGGTGCGACATTTTTTTTACATCTGTTGCTGCAAAACTCCGAACAACAGAAGTTTACTGTTCGTGTCTTCCTGTTTTCCGTTCGTTCGTTCTCCAACTTTCGTTCCCAGATATGAATAATGAGGACATCAAATATGCAATACCTGCTTGCACTCACTTACTTTGTCTTTATTGAGTTTTATCTTTACTTTCAACCAAAGTTGGCGTGCACGTGACTGCCATCGTGCTCCGTGGTCAGTCCCTAAAAATGGTGAAACCCGGTGGCGACGCTCGGGTCTTTTCCTTCCTCCTGACTTCCTGTTTTGATAAAAAAAAAACAAAAAAAAAACTACCAGACGGCCGCAATACGACATCCGGGTCTCTTTTCTAAAAGATTTTATATTTGATTTCTTTGGTCGCAAGCAAGCCTTAAACAAGTCCAACTTCTTCTCCATCACACAGAAAAAAAACAGTCAGTGAGAACTTTTTTACTGCCGCCGAGGTTTCAGCGAATCAAACGCGTCGTGTGTTGGCTGTGATGGTCGAGTCGTTCCACTTGTGTGGGTTGTTTCCTCTTCGTGTTTGTTCTGTCTCTGTTCTTGCCTACCCTTTAGCCATGAGTTGGGCATTAATTATCTGCACTAAATATGAAGTAAATAGTGAAAAAGTATGAAATTTAAAAAAAAAAAAAAAAAAAAAACAGCTTCCAGGGCTTAAAAAGAGTGAAGGGAATAAAAATAATTGCACGGACATTTTTTTAAAGTGTCACAAAAAAACTTGTGAAACAGCCTAGCATCTAATCAGCGACTTTCGGCTGTGTGTGTAAGATAACAACAAAATTGCACCCTTTTTAAAGACAGAAAAAAAGAATATAAAGCAATAGTTTGGGCAGTGTGTTTTGTTCTTGTGTTGTGTGTGTAATTTAGTTTGGTACATCAGCGAAGCGACGCAGAGCAGAGTTAGCTGCTGACGGACGGAGAGCAGAGCAGCCTGACTGGGAGACGTGTTTGTATGTTGTATAGTTTTATTAATTACACTGATTTTAAAGCTGCCCTATTTTATAATGCAGGACTTTTGTAACATTGATTAAATGAGGAAAAACTAGTGTTGTGAATTTTCTGATTGTTTGTATCGAGGCCACATTACTAGAACTGGTTTGGTTTGTTTTCTGGGAACTGGATTTAAGTTGAAAACTTTCCTGTTTCCTAATTTTCTTGATTTTTCTTTATTTGCTTTCCTTTTTGTATGTATTTAAGGACATTTCCTCTGTTGATGGTATAGCATATTCCTGCACTTACACAGTCTAGGGCGCTGTGGTGATAAGACCATTGTAAATGGATGTTTCAGTATGCTGTATGTTTTTGAAGGTTCTTTGTTGCATCAGTGTTGATGAAGCTAAATCTAGTAATTCTGAGGAAAATTGGAAAGAAAAGCGAACTTTTTTATGCATTTAAAAACTTTAGTTTTAGGCAGGAGACAATGACATAGCAGCCAAAGGATGCCCCTACTATAAATGCATCTCGGCATCTTTTTTTGTGTTCACCATTCCATGCAGGAAAATAAACAGCTTGATTATGCAACATGATTCTTTTTCTTTTCCATCTGTTTCTTTCTTCACTGGCCCACAAGTTCACCTCCTCCTCCTCCTCCTCCTCCTCCTCCTCCTCCTCCTCCTCCTCCTCCTCCTCCTCCTCCTCCTCCTCCTCCTCACCAGCCCTCCCTGAGCCTGGAGGTCCATCCACACATCGCTGCTGCTCATCACAGCATCACATACATGCAGCAGATAATCAGCCGAGACGACGTGTCGCCGAGACCAACGGCGGTTTCCAGTTTGGTCAGAGTTTCTGCTCAGTTTCACGCCTCTGATGACATTTTACCTCCACAAATGCGTTTCGATTAATCTTCTCGATCAATCGTTTGGTCTCTACATTGTCAGAAAATCTTCGTTGTCGTCCGATCAGCAAACTACAACCCAGAGATGTTCAGTTTATTGTGTCTAAAGTCCATTAATCCTTTATAGACCTAGTGATAAATTCATCATTAAATCAGTTGCCATCTATGTTCATATTTAATCAATTTGAGTTGTTTTTCAGAAAAACTGTCTAAATTCTGTGATTTCAGCTTCTTCACTGTGAATAGTTTCTGGTTTCGTTCCTTTCTGACAGTAAACTGAAGATCTTTGGACTAAACCAGACATTTGAGGAAACTCTGATCCACATTTTTCAACATTTTCTGACATTTTATTGACCAAAAAGCTAATCGATCCATCCAGAAAATAATCGATAGTGGTGGCCAGATGGTGGTTGCAGAAGAACTTTCTGTTGAACACGTATTAATTGATTGATTGATTGAGGGATGATCTTTGGGTTTATGCAGAAAAGTGCGTTATGCTAAGAGCAACACAAACGTCATTTTTAAAAATTTAATGTTTAATTACAAACCATTTAGCTGCATTGACTCCCGCCTGAGCTTTATCTTAAGCTAAACTATTTTATTTGTGTTTTATCAGTGTAAAATGGTACGCAAAAGCTTTGAATGCATAGATATGACATGTGAGGGAAGTTATTTATATGCAGCACTTATAGTTGAGTTAAGCAGCTTAAATGCAGTAAATTTAGCTTAATGTTGAGTTGAATTGAACCAGTTTCATGTTAGCTTATTGTTGAGTTCGGCAGCTAAAACTTGTTTAGGTTAGCTTATTGTTGAGTTCAGCAGCTAAAACATGTTAAAGTTAGCTCAATTCCCAGATTAGCAGCTAAAACACTGTTAGCTTGATGTCGAATTGAATTAAACCACTTTTAGGTTAGCTTATTGTTGAGTTAGGCAGCTAAAACTTGTTAAAGTTAGCTTATTGTTGAAATAGGCAGCTAAAACGTGTTGAAGTTAGCTCAATGTCCAGTTCAGCAGCTAAAACGCTGTGTTAGCTTAATGTTGAGTTGAGGAGCTAAATCAGTCTATTAGCTTAATATCAAGCTAGCTGCTACACACTTGGAGTTTAGCACATAAAAGTTTTAATATTAGCCTAATGTTAAGCTGTGCAGCTGAGAAACTTTGATGTTGGTTTAATGGTTAGCTTAGCAGCTACCAACTTTGCTAACTGATTATTTTAGGTTCAATTGAGCTAGCAGCTAAGTTGATCTGATCCCAGGAATCCCCTGAGATCACATTAAAACATCTCACAGCAGCTCCAGACAGGATTTATTTCAGTTGTCCTGATGTCGTTCAAACCAAAAGATCTTCTAAAGCAGCTGAAGTGAAACTGAACCCACAATATTCTGATCACACTGGACCTGCCGTCGTAGAAATTAAAATTATTTGTAAATAGTTTGGTGTGCGGCGTTGGTGGAGGGAAGCCCGCTAAACTTCCTCCACTTACGGCCTCATCACCTCCACGAACACACAAATCTGAGCCGAACCTGAAAGAGTGATGAAGCTGAACGCTGCGTCCGACCAGCTGAGGCTAACACATGCTAACACATGCTAACATACACCAGCAGACTGTCCCGCCGCCGCCGTCACTAAACCGTCCAATCCAGCAATACGAGGGACAGAGCTGGAGTCAAAGACTGATAAAACTCCAGGAGACTTGTATTCGCCTCCTGCCCTCTCCTCACCCCTCCTCACCTCTCCACACCCCTCTTTGCACCTCCCCCTTCGTTGAGTTGATTTTTGGATTTGAGGGATTCTGCCGCTCCATCAGGAAACAGGGTTGAATGAAGGTTTTACTGACGCCTTCGTTGTCTTCGCGTTTGTCCAAATTCTGCTGGGCAGTGATTATCCTTCCCCATATCCTCCCTCATCTTCCCCCATGTCCTCCGCCTTCCTCCTCTATGCTCCCCCAAATTCGCCCCAGTTCTCCCTATATCCTCTCTCATCCTCCCCCATACCCTCCCCAATTCTCAACCAGTCCTCCCCATATCTCCCTCATTCATTCCCCAAATCCTCCCTATATCCTCCCCCTTTCTCTTCTATCCTCCCCATATCCTCCTCCTTTCCTCCACCAAATCCTCCCCCATCCCCCATATTCTCCCCTATATCCTCCCCCATCCTGCCCCATATTCTCCCCTATCCTCCCCTATATCCTCCCCATATCCTCCCCATCCTCCTCCATGTCTTCCCCCATATCCTCCCCCCTCATCCCCCTTCCTCCCCCCATATCCTCCCCCATCCCCATTCCTCCCCCATATCCTCCCCCTTCCTCCTCCATATCCTCCCCCTTCCTCCTCCATATTCTCCCCTATCCTCCCCTATATCCTCCCCATCCTCCTCCATATCTTCCCCATATCCTCCCCCCACCACTACCTGAGACCCCATCGAACTGGGCTGCTGTGAGTCTGCGGGTCGGGAACAATGAGAACGTGGAGTGGGGCAGAACCCTTAGTGGGGCAGAACCTTTAGGGGGGCAGAACCCTTAGTGGGGCAGAACCTTTAGGGGGGCAGAACCCTTAGTGGGGCAGAACCTTTAGGGGGGCAGAACCCTTAGTGGGGCAGAACCTTTAGGGGGGGCAGAACCCTTAGTAGGGATAGAACCCTTAGTGGGGGCAGAACCCTTAGCAGGGTAATTAATCCACCCCAGATGACTTATAGCAGAACGCAGAAACTCGTGGAACAATCGGACCGGCGGGAGCTTCAGTGGAACTGGACTTCCTCCTCCAGCTGTGATTGGCTGAGCTGAAGGAGGCAGCAGGTGGCGCTGAAGCGTCCTCCAGGTGTTCTGGTATCTAATGATCCTATTGGTCGATCCTATTGGTCGATCGGTCACATGGTGCTAGCGTAGCGTCGAGCTGGCAGAGGGCAGGTCAGCTGGAAGACGGTCTGAACTCCCATCACGCTTCCTGACGGCGATCTAAAGCAGCGCAGGTTAATCTGCATGAGAACTATGCACTGACTAAAAACACCCACACGTGCACGTGGCGTGGCTCACGTGCGCGCGCCTGAATCACGTGGACTTTTCGGTTTGATCCACTCTGTGAAAGCCTCTGCCTTCCTTTCGGTCAATCCTTCCAGATCCCAGCTTCCTCGGACCGAACGAGTTATACACCTGAAAAAGAAGAAAATAAAAACAAACCAGCATATTACACGATATTATTGAAAAGATCAAATGTAGTGCCTGTGAAACCTGTATTATAATGCTCTTCTGAAAACTGAATACGATACTTGTTTGTAACTGTTGACATTTCTGAACACCAGTAGCCTTTGCTGTCTGTCAGGCCCCTCTGATTATAGCTGATGTACAATAACCATGAATATAACTGCATGCTCCCATAATCTCTTAATACGCTGAAACCAAGTTGACAAGGAGAAAAAAAACTACTGAATCCAGATGTTCTGTTCTGTTTGGGTCCTCCCTCTATGCCTCAAACTGTCTCACCTCCTTCATCCTCATCTCCATCACTCTGGACTCTTTGATCCGACATGAAAGGTTCCTCCTCGGTTTATCGTCCCCATTGATCGGTGTGCCACCATGATGGCTGCTCCGGGCCGCCGGGCCGCCGCCGCCTCGCCGCTTCTAATCCGACAATCTCCAGCTAACTTTTAACATCAGCAAACACCCGGCTGGCCTCCCCCCTCCTCCCCCCATCCTCCCCCTTCCTCCTCCCCCTCCTCCCCAGGCAGTTTCCTGCAGGAGACCCAATCGATGGCTTCGGCCTTTTTCTGCAGCGCTCAGCATTCTCTGCTGCGTCTCCTCACTTCAAACGAGGATGAGGAAGGTTTTAGAGGAGGCAGCAGCAGCAACTGGGAGCCTCCTTCTGCCTCCCTCTACCTCCCCCTGCCTCCCCCTGCCTCCCCCTCTGCAGGCCAGCTGGGGTCGATCGGCTCGTCTAGCTCACCTCCAGTGGCTCCTCTGTTTTCGACTCGCTTGCCTGTCGATGCGGCTTTGAAACCAAACTGTTTGTTCGACTTGTGCATCTCTTTCAGGCACAAAACTTTCGGTTGACAAACTTTGTTGATGAGCCGACGGTTTTTGCTAAAGGACGATGCCACTGAATTCACAGCAGGTGGCAGAGCACCACCCAGAATGTAAATGCGGGTTATAACGGTTAAATAACGTCAGATTAACTCTAGTGTCTGTGATTTTATTTAAAGGTTTAATCAGAAAATAAGAGATGTCAACACACAAATTACAGTAAAAATATTAAAAGATTTTTCTGCAGCTTCATCCAATCATGCGGAGTTTTACTGAAGAATTTAACAAAATGCTTCACAGACAAAAAAAACATAAAATTCTCTGCAATCAGAAACTGAAGAGTTTGATCAGATGTCATCTGAATATTCAAATCTTTGTGTCTGTTGAGCATTTTAAGGACTTTGGGTCATCGTCAGCCTCAGTAACAAAGAAGAAACTGGTTTACCTGCAGCTTTCAGTCAAATTAACAGCATTTAACTCAACTCGAGTCAGAGTTGATCTTCCATGAGGAGGAAACGCAGCCAACATGAAGAAGGAGAGAGAACTCCGAGATGTCTTCTGTCAGTGAGAATGATGGAAATATGTTTAAAATGACTCAAACGTTGCTTCAAATGTCTAAATATTGTGCAAAATGATTCAAAACTTTCCCCAAATTAGTCCAAAATCACTCTCCATTTGTTTAAAGTCATAAAAATGTGTCTTAAATGAAGTGAAAGATGTATAAAATGACAGACATTCGTCCAAAAATGACTCAAAATCTGCTTGAAATGACAAAATGCCATCTAAAGTGACTTTATCCTGAAATAACTCAACAGTTTTTTTTAGTTTTTAAGGCAAAAAAAAATTGCTTAAATGAATGAAACTTGTCTAACATTACTCAAAACCAGTTTAAAATGCTTAAATTTGCTTAAATCGACCAAAAAAATGTCTAAAATGACACAAAAGTTGTCTGGAATTACAAAAATTCATCCAAAATTTCAGCTTCCGTCTCATTTTTCTTCTCTGTGGTTCACTTTTCAATCTAAACTCTGAACTAATGTCATTTCCTCATACTTTTTCTAGGTTCTCAATCATCCAGGTTCTAGGAGTCATAGGAGCTTGAGGAGAACCCAACTGTAGGTTCTGGAAGACGCTTCTAGAAACATTTTCCACAAAAAATGTCTTAAATGACTGAAACTTGTCTAAAATGACTCAAAATCAGCTTAAAATGGCAAGATGTGTCTCAAATTTGCTTAAAATGACAAAAAAGTAAAATGACACGAAAGTTGTCTTCCAATCCAGGTCCTGGTAGTCATAGGATCTTCAAGAGAAACCAACTGTAGGTTCTTGAAGACGTTTTGTTGGTTTTTCCTGAAGCTCCTATGATCATCTCATCCTGTAGATGTTTTTCTATCTCTTTGAAATGCACCGACGTTTACATCAGAACAACTTTACTGTCTGGAATTGAAGCTTGTTGTTCTGATTATAAAGTCGCTGGATCCTGTTTTATTTCTAAAAGAAGCTTTGTGTTTTTGAAGATTAAATTTCATAACTGTGAGGAAATGAACTGAAGCTTTGATAAACGAGATCTTTGGCATCGTCCTTTTAAACACAGTAGAATAGGAATCTTTGCATTCAAATGTAGAAACTTTCATCACTGTGTTCAAATTTCCAGCTGAAACCAAACCAGGGATTCATCTTTGTACGACAAAGTGCCCTCATTCGCTCCTTTTCCATCCCGTTGACGCTCGCGGAACCGATCAATGGCCGATAAAACCAATCGATCGACTTCCTGTCTCGCTGCCCGGTGCTCTGGAGGCGACGCTAGCAGCAGCTAACCCCACGACAATCTCGAGGACGGAGAGCTTTACCTTTACCGAGCGGCGCCAGCGGCCCGACCCGGAGCCGCCTGAGTCACACATCCCATCATCCTCCTCACTGCCGCATCACCACGGAAACCAGACGACGCCCTCACCTCCACCCCGCCTCCATCCATCCATCCTCACCAGAACTGACTAAAACCTTGTGCCTCTACGACTCTTTTATGGAACAGGCGGCGTTTTGTGCCGCCGCCGTGGCCGGGTCCAGGCCTGGCACCACCACACTTGTGTTCAGTGTTAGTTTCATCGGTTGTGTCCATCGTTGTGTGTTTCTGAAGCTGTGAGTTTTGAAATGACTTCTTCTGTTCTGTCGTCACTCTGTGGTTCTGGTTCGGTTCTCCTTCTTCCCTCCTCCGACTGTTGTTTCTGTTGAACTGGTGAACTGTTGGCCCATCCCTCGGCCCCATTAGTGACTCCATGTCCACTCAGACTCAATTTACTGGAAGCAAGATGTGCATTTCCTATGCAACAACGACAAAAAATAAAGACGCTAATGCTCTATGGACGTCTCCCAGCCTGTTTCCTGTTTGTTTGTCTGCTGTCCTGTGTCTGTGTTGTGTATTTGTGTTTTACAGGAACAAAGACGGCTCTGGAAGGTTTCAGGAGGCGACTTTCTGAAGATTTATTTTAGGATTTCCATCAAATCTCCAAACTGTCTCACTTCCTTGTTGACTCTCACCTGTTGAACTTTGTTGAAATGTCTTTTTCTGGAGTCTTTCCTGTGGTTCATGTTTCAATCTAAAGTCCTGCAGCTCTGTGGAACCAGAACATCATGAAGAAGGAGAACTCAGAGATGTCTTCTGTCGATGGAAACCAGAGAAAACTCAAAAACAGAAGTTGAATTTCTTCAAATGTCTGCTTAAAAAAACAGAAACTATCATGTCCACCATGTTCCCTCAAATTTTTAAACTCTGAACTAATGTTGTCTCCTCATACTTCTGTGGAGATTCTCAGTCATCCAGGTCCTGGTGATGGTAGGAGCTCCAAGAGAAACCAACTGGAGATTCTGGAAGATGTTTCGAGGAACATCTTCCAGAACCTACAGTTGATTGTCTCCTGAAGCTCTTATGATCTCCTCCCACTGTAGATGCTTTTCTATCTTCGTGTTTCCTCAGTTGTTAAACTCTGAACTAATGTTGTCTCCTCATACTTCTGTGGAGATTCTCAGTCATCCAGGTCCTGGTAGTTGTAGGTGCTTCCAACTGGAGGTTCTGGAAGACGTTCCTCGAAACGTCTTCCAGAACCTCCAGTTGGTTTCTACGATCTCCTCCAGTTTCGTAGGAGGAGATCGTAGTTTCCAGTTTCCAGACTTTTCCTCTCTACTCTGCTCATCATCTGTAGAAAGATGTTTCACCATGCTGGATGGAACTCCAACTGCTTGCTCCTCTCTTTTTGGCATTGTTTGTGGTTGTTTTTGCATCTCTTCTTGGCTATTTTGCATCTTTAATAATGAGATGTACAGATTTTGATGAAATATTATTATTTGTTTCATGCTTATATTTGATTTTCTGCACATCCAACATGATTAGTTCACAAAAAGTTTACAGTGCCCAGCTGATAAATTGAGTTTTAAAGAAAACCTGTCTATCAAACCAGCTGGTGGGTTCAGTGGTTCAGAAGTCAAAAGCAGAAAAAAAAAAATTAGAAATCCCCATCCTGTTCTCGACTGCACTTATAAAACCTAAAGTTCAGACAAAATAACGGGAATATACTGGAATAAAAATGCACGTATCTCTGGAATTACCTGCACAGGTGACTTATAGAGACGTCCTCAACCAAACCCTGCTTTTATGGCCATCAGAATTCTACAGTTTCATTTAGCAGACACTTTTATCCAAACAAATACACACTACTGTCTAAAGTTTGGGGTCATTCCATGTTTTCCATGAAAACTCCCACTTTTATTCATGTGCTAACATAACTGCATAAGGGTTTTCTAATCATCAATGAGCCTTTCAACACCATTAGCAAACACAATGTAGCATTAGAACACAGGAGTGATGGTTGCTGGAAATGTTCCTCTGTACCTCTATGGAGATATTCCATTAAAAATCAGCTGTTTCCAGCTAGAATAGTCATTTACCACATTAACAGTGTCTACACTGGATTTAACATTCATTTAATGTCATCTTCGCTGAAAAGAACAAAGATTTTCTTTCAACAATAAGGACATTTCGAAGTGACTCCAAACTTTTGAACGGTAGTGTAATAAAATACAGTGAAATGCAGTAAAAATATAGAAAAAAACATTATAAAAATATAGAAAAAATATTGTAAAAATACAGTAAAAATATATTGAAAATATTGTAAAAATATAGTAAAAATACAGTAAAAAAATACAGTAAAATTATAGTAAAAATACAGTAAAAATATTGTAAAAATACAGTAAAAATATATAGTAAAACAACAGTAAAATACAGTAAAAAGTAGTGAAAAGAGTAAAAAGCATAGCAAAAATACAATAAAAATATACTAAAATGTATTTTAACAATACAATAAAAATATAGTAAATATATCATAAATATACAGTAAAAATATAGTAAAATATATTTAAAATGACAGTTAAAAAATGTAGTTAAAATAGTAAAAATATTGTTAAAAAATACAGTAAAAATCTCGTAAAACAGAGTAAAAAATACAGTAAATATATAGTAAATATTGTGATGCACGTAACGGCTTTGTTTACATTTTTGCCGGGGTTCTGACTTATGGAACGGAACTCTGACGTAAGTGGAGGACCTCCTGTATTCCTTTAAAACTCATTCGTTTCCAGCTAGAACAGTCATTTACCACATTAACAATGTCTACACTGGATTTATCATTCATTTAGTGTTATCTTCATTGGAAAAAGCTGCTTTTCTTTCAAAAATAGGGACATTTCTACGTGGCACTTTGTGAGGCCATTTTGTTTCTAACGTGTCTTTGCTGCAGTTTTGCATCTATTTGCATTCATTTTTGCGTCTGTCTCTGGACAGTTGTGTGTCCCTTTGTGTAAATTTTGTCTCGTCTGATGAACTTTTCGACCAGTTTCCTCTCTGATCCCCGGAGTCGCTCGGTAATCCTCCGGTCGGCTGCTGTGTGAAGCTCCTGAAACCCAGGCAGAGTGAGACCTCCCTCCCTGCTGCAGATCTGCTGATGTCAGCACACACACACACACGCACACACACACACACACACACACACACACACACACACACACACACGACTCAGGATGAATGTGTGATCTGATGTCTGACATTAAAATCTTCCTGGTTCGTCTCCGTCCTGGTTGTGTTGTTGTTGTGTTGATGGTGTGTATCTCTGACTCCCCCCTGGTTGTGTTGCCTCCCCCCTGGTTTATGGGGGAGTGTGGGAGTCGCCTCACCTCCTATTCTCAGGTTTCAGGGAGGGAGACGACCGCAGAGGAGCGTGAATTATTCAGCCAGCCGCCAACAGCCGGCATCGCCTTTCCACAACACACACACACACACACACACACACACACACACACACACACACACACACACACACACACACACACACACACACACCGTGACCCGATCTGGCCTCATAAACCCAGTAAAGGTCCAGAGGTCAGACGTTGAACTTGAGCATGAGAGAAACCTGAAAACTGAAGAACTTTAAAGGTCTGAAGCTGAAGAAGAGAAGAAGAAGAAGACCTGAGGAGCATCTAGAGGAGATCAGGAAACATGAAGATGACCTGAGGAGCATTTAGAGGAGATCAGGAAACATGAAGACGACCTGAGGAGCATCTAGAGGAGATCAGGAAACATGAAGGTGTCTAAATGTGACAAAGTCAGGTGTCAGCTGGGACTTCATGAAACATTTGGATTCAGAGGAGCTGAAGAAGAGTTTGGTGGCAGCTGAAGGCTCCGTGTTCAGGAAGTCTCACATGATGTTGATCAGAACGTTTCCAAACTCACCTGTAAAAATATAACTACATCTGAAGTAAAGTTCACCTCATCAGTGTCTCAGAGCTGCTCTGCTCCAGGAGCTCCTGCAACACTTCAACCCTGAAGTCCTGGAAGCATCTGAGATCCACCTGAGATCAGTCTGATCACCTGAGTCCAAACAGAGAGAGACGGAGAAGATGAAGAAGAAGAAGAAGAAGGAGGAGGACGAGAAGGAGGAGGAGAAGAAGGAGAAGAAGAAGAAGGAGAAGGAGAAAAAGGAGGAGGAGGAGGAGGAGAAGAAGAAGAAGAAGAAGAAGGAGGAGGAGGAGGAGAAGAAGAAGAAGAAGAAGGAGGAGGAGGAGGAGGAGAAGAAGAAACATGAGTCACAGTTCAGATCACATGTGTTCTACCTGATCTTCTCTACCTGGACCTCCATCGCTGTCCTCTATTGGTGTTTGCTGGACGAATGGTGATGAACAAACTTCCCTCTGCAGATGTTTCCATCCTCTGAAGGATTGGTTCTGCTGACCGAGCAGCTGGTGGACTCACCTGAACCAGATCTTCATGGATGGACACACCTGAACCAGACCTTCATAGATGGACACACGCATGTTTACTGATCAGCTGTTAATGAGGAGCAGCTGCTTCCTGTTTGGATCGATCAGGACGTCATGTGACGGAGCAGCAGCTCAGTGAATGGAGCAGAGGAACACCAACAGCTCTGGATGTGGAGGACAGATACTCTGAGGTCCTACTGTCAGTGAACGCAGCTGGTTCACTGGCAGCAGTTTGTTGCTTCCAGATGTTGAGGAGTTTTTCCTCTGAGTTTATTTAACATCTACAGCAGCAGGAACCAATCAGAGAGAAGATGAACGTGTATAGCAGCAACTTTAGTCTTATTGATTTGTTTATGGGTTATTTTGTAGCTGTTTGCGTACTTTTGTGTTTTTTTTGTCCTTTTGTGTTCTTTTCTGTGTATGTAGTGTTTTTGTTTTTTTGTGGTTGTTTTGTGTCTCTTTGTGGTTGTTTTGTGTCTCTTTGTGGTTGTTTTGTGTATTTGTGGTTGTTTTGTGTCTTTTTGTGGTTGTTTGATGTCTCTTTGTGGCTGTTTTGCATCTTTTTGTGGTTGTTTTATGTGTCTTTGTGGTTGTTTTGTGTCTGTTTGTGGTTGTTTTGTGTCTGTTTGTGGTTGTTTTGTGTCTTTTTGTGGTAGTTTTGTGTCTCTTTGTGGTTGTTTTGTGTCTTTTCGTGGTTGTTTTATGTCTCTTTGTGGTTGTTTTGTGTATTTGTGGTTGTTTTGTGTCTCTTTGTGGTTGTTTTGTGTCATTTTGTGGTTGTTTTGTGTATCTTTGTGGTTGTTTTGTGTATCTGTGGTTGTTTTGTGTCTTTTTGTGGTTGTTTGTGTCTCTTTGTGGTTGTTTTGTGTCTCTTTGTGGTTGTTTTGTGTCTGTGGTTGTTTTGTGTCTCTTTGTGGTTGTTTTGTGTCTCTTTGTGGTTGTTTTGTGTATTTGTGATTGTTTTGTGTCTCTTTGTGGTTGTTTTGTGTCGTTTTGTGGTTGTTTTGTGTCTCTTTGTGGTTGTTTTGTGTATCTGTGGTTGTTTTGTGTCTTTTTGTGGTTGTTTGTGTCTCTTTGTGGTTGTTTTGTGTCTCTTTGTGGTTGTTTTGTGTCTGTGGTTGTTTTGTGTCTCTTTGTGGTTGTTTTGTGTATTTGTGGTTATTTTGTGTCTTTTTGTGGTTGTTTGGTGTCTGTGATAAGTTTGTGTCTCTTTGTAGTGGTCTTGTGCTTCTGTGGTTGTTTTGTGTCTCTTTGTGGTGGTTTTTGTGTCTCTTTGTGGTTGTTTTCTATTTATCTGTGGTCATTTTGTGTTGTTTTGTGTCTTTCTGTGGTCATTAATTTCTGATAATACTAAATGAGCTGCAAATAAAATGTGGCAACAAGCAGCCAAGAATAAAACACATTTTGCTGACCATACCAGGCTGCGGTTTGATGATTATCGTCACAGATGAACAGAGTTCTCAATAAAAACATAAACATGATAAACATAAATAAAAATGTAAACATAATAACAACATGAATAAACTCTGGAAGAACTTTTTCCCATCAAACTCTCCACAGATATTTGAAATGTTGATCACTGAAATCACCAGAATGTCCACAACTAAAGTGATTTATGAACCACAGCAGCACGATGGAACTGAAATCTAGTTTGGTTTTATTTTTTATATCACCTTCACCTCTTCACCTCCATGAAGTGTTTCTGGAGGCCTCCAAAGGTTCTTTCTAACAGTCTCAAGCCGCGTGTCCATTAGATACGTCGCTACGTGGTCACGTGACCGAGCTTTCAGCTGGACAGTCCAGCAGATGAGTCGGATAAACACAGCAGCTCGGCCGCAAATTTTACCTTTTATTTCAAAAACACTTCAGCTAAAAGTATTTCTGAAAGCATTTGAGGCAGAAATAATCTGTGCAGCAGCTGAATCTGTCCTTGTTTTATGTCACCGACGCCTAGTTGACAAGTTTGAGGACAGTTTCATGATGTGTGGAATCTCCGCACGCTGCATGCAATTTGCATAAAGTAGAAGTCAGTCTACTTTATGCAAATAAGCTGCAGCCCTCTTCAGGTAAACACACCGCAACCGGACCAGCATGCAACATGTGGTTTTGCATTTTGGACTGGTTTTAGACTGCTTGTGGACTGGTTTTATATTGGTTTTGGACTGGTTTTATGCTGGTTTTGGACTAGTTATAGACTTGATTTTGGACTGGTTTTATACTGATTTTGGATTAGATTAAAGTCTGGTCTTAGACTTGATTTTGGACTGGTTTTGTGCTGTTTGGACTGGTTTTATATTGGTTTTAGACAGGTTTTACATTGGTTTTGGACTGGTTTTTTGTCTGGTCTTAGACTTGATTGTGGACTGATTTTAGACTTGTGTTTAGATTGGTTTTAAACTGGTATTGGATTTAGCTTAGGGCTGGTTTTAGACCTGATTTTGGACTGGTTTTATACTGGTTTGGACTTGTTATAAGTCTGGTTTTAGACATGATTTTGGACTGGTCTTGGACTGGTTTTAGACTGGTTTTAGAGTTCATTTCATACTGGATCTGTAAATTCCTCTCATTCCCTGAAATAACTAAATAACTGAAGTCTAAAACATCCGTTCCATTTTGTTTTCAGTGTTAGACTTTATTCTGGATTCTTGCAGACTGAATCTGTTGTCCGGTCTCAGCACCAAACACCAGCATCGGTCCAATAAGCAGCTCTTTATGTCTCTGGAGTGAGCTGAAGGTTCAGATCTGGTCTGAGGCTCAGAGCAGCAGTTCTGGTCCGCTGAGCGTCGATCTGGAGGTTAATGAGGGGCTGCTGGGAGTTCTGGGAGTTCTGGGTCCAGACGAGGCCACGGCTGACGGACTCGGTGCTGCAGGCGGTGCTGCCATCCGTGGAAGAACATCAGCTGGACCCTAGGAGGTCCAAACCAGCAGGATGTTGTTCTTCTGGACTCAGCTGGGGTTCTGCTCGGTTTTACATTTTTAATAAACTCATTGATTCTCTTTAATGACAGGAGCAGCTTCCTGTTTACTCCATTACTTTAAATACTCGAGTACAGAAAACTTTTCCACCGGAGTTAAAGTTTGCTCCCATCCATCCACACTGAGCCGGTTGCCACGGTGACAGCGGCTAACGAAGGGCCGCGGACACGCCTCCCCATTCCCCCTTCACCATAATGAAAGGCCAATTAGAGGAGAGGATTAAGGCGCCCCACGTCCACACACGAATTAGAATTAATCAAAGAGTGTGTGTGTGTGTGTGTGTGTGTGTGTGTGTGTGTGTGTGTGTGTGTGTGTGTGTGTGTGTTTCCACGGTGAATAGTGATGAGCTCCAGGCTCAGTGTGAAGTCGTATAATTGCTGCTGGTGTTTCTGATCGATACCACACCCACCGCCAGGCTCCACCAATGGGAGCAGGCCTCCAGCAGGTGCGTGTGTGTGTGTGTGTGACTGTGTCTGTGTGTGTGTTCGGTGTGTCTGTGTGTGTGTGTGTGTGTGTGTGTGTGTGTGTGTGTGTGTGTGTGTGTGTGTGTGTGTGTGTGTGTGTGTGTGTGTGTGTGTGTGTGTGAGAGAGAGACTTATTTCCACAGTGATATTAAAAACTCCAATCCGACAGTCTGAAAGTTGTTCAGCTGGATGAAGTTTTCAGGGAAGGTCAGAAATGACACAAGGACCAAGTGATGAGATTTTGGCAGTGATGCAGCTTATAGTCTGGATCCATGGATTTGTTAAAGATTTCTGTATCATAACCAGATAGCAACACGACATCACTGTAACCATGACAACAAGCGGACACTACATCAGTTGCCTGCTGACGATCACATGATTCTGATCCTACTACAAATCCACCGCTGAGGACTTATCAGGACTTATCCATCAGAAATGATAAAAGGAACAACTGATTAAATTGTGGGGGTGTTTCTGAGTCCCATCAATTCCCACCGCCTGCTACATATTTAGGTCACGTGATTAAGTATTCGTACATAACGTACACATGCAGAACACATGCCTGTGCTCAGGTCATTATGTTTGTGGGTGCATCTGTATTAAATGGTGCCGTGCCTTCTGATCAATAACTAATAATAAAATGCTGCATTTCTGCCATATGGGGGAATGAGCAGCCTTGGAGGAGGACTGCTCTCTCTGAGGGCTTTTCTAGTTACAGGTGTGTTGTTCAGGTATCTCAGGTGAACGTTCAGGCAGCAGAAGATGGAACTTAAATCCTCACTGTGCTGATCTGGACGTAGTTTTAACCATTGCAGGACAAAACCTGTTCAAACTTGACTTTGAGCTTGTTCTAGATGAGCTCTAAACTGAATTTGGTCTGTTTTAGTTTTATTTTGGAATCGTTTTGAAAACAGACCTGCCTTCCTCCGCGTAGCGGATCTGTAAATCAGATAACCAGAGGAGGAGGAGGATGAAAATGAGGAGGAGGAGGTTGGTCTCCTCCTCAGAGACGTCGTCCTGTCAGAGTAAATGTCTTCGTGTCTTCGGGGAGATAAAACCATATTTAAAGATCAGACGCTTTAAATCCTGACCAGCTCTTTGTTTGAAGAACCTTGAAGGAGACACAGGAGGAGGAAGAAGAGGATGGATTTGTAGCTCTTCATCACTGATCCTGATGAACTTGATCCCAGAACTGTGTTTTAAAATGACAGTTTAAACTCTTTACAACATTTTACGGTGAAAAAACAACTGAAACGGTAAAAGTTTGGCTGAAGGTCAAGACGAATAATATTTATATAAATAATACCAAATATGTGCAGTACAAACACAATCTGAGACTTGTTCATGTGTGAAGCTCGACTGGAACCAAAGCAGCAAAAAGACGAACAAACAGTCGATCAGAACTTTATCTGCTTGAATAAAACAATAAATCTGAAAACTTCAGGAGCATCAATGAGCTGAAATGTGAAGAAACTCAAACAGCTGCAAAGAAACACAAAGCAACCGTAAGAAGATGAAAAATAACACAAAAAAATTAAACACAGAGACACAGAATAATGCAAAATGACAACAGAGACACAAAACGACTGCAAAGTGACACTAAACAGACAGAATGAGACACAAAACAGATATAAAGAGACTAAATGACGACAGCGAGGCTCCAGAAGACACAAAACAACTACGGAGATGGAAAATAAGTAAAAAAGAATTCAAAATGACACTTAAAACATGCAAAACAGCATATAGAGACACAACCACTACAAAGACACAAAGCTGCAGAGTGATGCAAAAGAGTGGCAAAGAGACGCAAAAAACTACGACACAAAAGCAACAAAGACGCAAAACTATACAAGGAGACACAAAAAACTGTACAGACATGAAAAACTACAAAGATGCAAAAAATTACAGAGCTGCAAAAAACGAGACATACAAAACTACAGCAACAGAAAAAACTAAAAACTACAGAGATGCAAAAACTACAGAGACATATAACTATAGAGATGTAAAAATTACAATGAAGCATAAAAAACTACAGAGACAAAAAAGACACATAAAACTACAAAGAGATCCAAAAAACTACAGAGATGCAAAAACTACAGACACATAAAACTACAGATATGTAAAAACTACAAAGAAGTACAAAAAATACAGACTCAAAAAACTGCAGAGATTAAAAAACTACAGACTCAAAAAACTACAAACACAAAAACTACTAATAGACACAAAAAACTACAGACACAAAACACTACAAAGAGATGCAAAAAACTACAGAGACACAAAAAACTGGAAAGAGACGAAATATCAGAGAGCTTCAAAAAACTATGAAGAAATGCAAAAAACAACAGATGCAAGAAACTGCAGACAAAAAACTACAGAGACAGAAAAAAACTACAGAGATGCAAAAAACTACAAACAAAAAACTACAGAGACACAAAAAACTACAAAGAGACTCAAAGAACCACAACAAGATGTAACACAGCCACAGAAAGACATGAAATAACTAAGCGATGAAAAATGACAACAGAGACGCAAAAAACTACAAAGAGACAGAAAAAAACTACAAAGGGACACAGAAAACTACAAAATTACAATGAGACATAAGAAGGCCACAGAGAGAAGTAAAACAACTGCAGACTGAAACCCTCGTGAAACACTGTTGTTTTCTGGAGGTTTTCTTCTTCTTCTTCTGTTTCCACGTTTGCAGTATCCTGTGTCTCCCGATGCATTCAGGGACCCAAACATCGGGTTGTAAATTCAGCTTTCTGTCTCAGAGGAAACAAATCAGAATCTGTTTTAACATTGTTCATAGCATTGTTCAGTCATTGTTCATAGCAGACGAGCCTGTTTGTTTTCAGCTTTTAGAATGAAACCTAAATGATGTGTGAAAATTAAACCACACACACACACACACAAACACACACACACACACACACACACACACACACACACAAACACACACACACACACACACACACACACACACACACAAACACACACACACTCTGGTGCAGATGAGCTTTGACCGACCGACTGTGAATATTGAACTGACTTATCTGGTGACACACCAGACCTGACTGTCCAAATTAACACACACACACACACAACCACACACACACACACACACACACACACACACACACACACACACACACACACACACACACACACACACACACACACACACACACACAGGGATTATAGTGGACCCCACAGCTCTGGGTTTTCTTTATTCAGCTCTCACACACATTCAGATGATACTTCTATCTCTGTGAGGACTCTCGTTGACTCATGAAGGAACCTGAACTAGAACCTGAACTAGAGCCTGAACTAGAGCCTGAACCAGAACCTGGAGTAGAACCTGAACCAGAACCTGGACCTGAACCGGATCCTCAAACATCCGTTTAAAGGTCTGACGGCACCAAATGTCCTCACTTGTGGGGCTAAATCTCCCAGCGGTCCTCACAGAGACAGAAGGAAAGCAGCAGAAACCTGCATGAAGCCTCCACCTTATCACCAAACTTTCCTCCTGCGCTTCGTTCCGACCGACGCAACTGTAATTTCATGCCCTCTGTGTTTCCCTGCAGCTGTATGTGTGTGTGTGTTTTATGTGTGTGTGTGTGTGTGTATGTGCGTGCGCACATTTAACCCCCGTCAGATCTCATTGTAAACCAGGTTTATAATTATTGGAATGTTTTTTTTTGTGCAGCTACGAGACAAACAGTACAAACATTTATACACAAAAATCACTAAAAACAGCCGACCAATCAGCAACCTCCTCCGCTGATGCGAACTGCAGTTCCGCTAATGTCCACCAGGGGCTGCCGATTTGCAGTGAATTAGAAAGCGCTTCTTTTTCCCACAAGTTAAGCTTCTGAGGTGAGTCTGAGCAGATTTTAACAATTTTATGAACTATTTAATCTTTGAAATATTTAAACCACAACAGTAGTTTTAACAATGAGAAACAGAAATAATTAGCAGCCGTTAGAAGCTGTGGGCAGACTGAGTGTTTCAGCTGAAGTGGTTCTGATTCTGGTTTTGATTCTGGAAGATGTGGGTCTTTTTGCCTTTTTCTGTAGCTTTGACAAATCTTTCTGTATCTTTAGCGACTCCAAACTAAACGCGAAGTCACTGAGAGGCTAAGTGAGGGAGCATTGCATTGCTGACTCGTTGTACAAATAACAGCCATTTCCATGCTTCCGACTGTCGTATTTATTTAAAAACGCCAAACAAACCAGCAAAACAAGGCAAGGCAAGATGTTCAAATGCTCAATTTTCAGTTAGATTCAGCGGTCAACAAAAAAACACTCTCCCTACTCACTCTTCTCCATGCAGCCACCGTGGTGAACAGTTGAATGTAATACCATTCATTCAATCAGTCAAGTCACTGCTCCTTGACCACACCCCCCGTGATGTGAGTGAAAGGTGTCAAACAGCTGATGCCAATACAAACATAATCAACATCTATGCATATGGCACCTACAGTATCTATCAGTTAAATGAGGTTTGGAGTTCCTCGGGTCGATTCTGGATCCTCTTCAGTTTTTATTCTGCTGCATTCTAGAGGAAGTGACATTAAATCGTGGTTCTGTAATGTGTTCAGAGTCTGGTTTCAACACCAACAAACACTAGAACAAGAAAATCCCTCAGAGAGCGCAGTCCTCTTCCAAGTCTGCTTAACATTGTATCATTTCCAACAGATGAAATCTTGAAAAAATTTGTGGCAGAAATCACGGCACCGTAGAATGAGGTCTCGGTTTCAAAACAATTCCAAAATTAAGTCCAAAACAAATCAAATCCAGTCCAACATCAGGTTTAAAGCTCATCTAGAACCAGTTTAAACTCAAGTCTAATCAGGTTTTGTCCTGTGATGGTTAAAACAGCGTCCAGAGCAGCAGAGTGAGGATTTAACTGCCATATTCTGCTGCCTGAACGCTCACCTGAGAAACCTGAACAACACACCTGTAACTAGAAAAGCCCTCAGAGAGAGCAGTCCTCCTCCAAGGCTGCTTATTCCCCCATATGGTACTGCCAGAAATGCTGCATTTGTTTATTAATTTTTGATGATCACAAATCACAGCACTATAGACTGTGTCCATTTAATATAGATGTACCCACAAACACAATGACCTGAGCACAGGCGTGTGTTATGCATGTGTATGTTATGTACGGATACTGAATCATGTGACCTAAATATGTAGCGGACGGCGGGAATTGATGGGACTCAAACACCCCCACAATTTAATCAGTTGTTCCTTGGATCATTTCTGATGGATAAGTCCTGATAAGTCTTCAGCAGTGGATTTGTAGTAGGATCACAATCATGTGATCATCAGCAGGCAGCTGACATAGTGTTCACTTGTTGTCATGGTTACAGTGACGCCATGCAGCTATCTGGCAATGCTACAGAAATATTTAACCAATCCATGGATCCAGACTATAAGCTGCATCACTGCCAAACTCTAGTCACTTGGTCACTGTGTCATTTCTGACCTTCCCTGGAAATTTCATCCAGATTTGTTAGTCTGTTTTTGAGTAATGTTGCCAACAGACAGACAGACAGACGCTGATCATCAAATAACTCTACCATTCCTTGGCGGAGTAATAATGTTCAGCCTTTAGTGTTATAGCCACCTGAATGAATGTGAATCAGGTCAGACTGAGACATTTCAAGTTTCTTTAACTTACTAAACTACAATAAATCAGACATTAATCTTTAATCAGTCACATTTTCATGATTGTTGGACTGTCGTGCGATTGGTTGAATGAGAACGGACAGATCGGTGTTTCAGCTTAAGTGGTTCTGATTCTGGTTTTGATTCTGGAAGTTGCGGTTCTTTTAGCCTTTTACTGCAGCTGAAAGTTTTCCAGCAGTTTGTCAGATTTTGTAGCTTTATGAGCTAAAATGATGTGTGGAGTTCCTCATGGATCGATTTTGGATCCTCTTCAGTTTTCATTCTGCTGCATTCTAGAGGAAATGACATTAAATCATGGTTCTGGAATGTTCAGAGTCTGAGTGAGTGAGACGCTTCACCTTTAACATCAGCTGATGGTCATCCCAACTCACACAGACACACACACTTTAATACACACACTATAACACACTAGAACACACACACACTTTAACACACTCTCTTGTATCTCCTGCTGCTGCTTCTCTTCCTCCTGAGCTGTGAATCCTGTGAAGCGTGTTTCTACACGATAATTGAATTTTGATGAAAAACACACGGCTGCTGAGGACACACACACGCACAGCAATAATTAATCAGGAAATTCGTGTCTCAGAATGAACTAAAATCCTCCACAGCTGAAGCTAAAAACATTTTTTCTGTAAATTAGAAATAAACTGATGCTGAAGTTTAACGCCTTTTATTTTCTCCTCCTCAGTTAGACTGACACTGGATCAGCCTCTCAGATGCTTAACCTGAACATAAAAACTAAATATGAATTCATAAAAACTACATATACAATCAGATTTAGCTTCATTTTAACAACTTTATCCTAAAATACAAATAACACAAAAGTCAGGTGTAGATCAACACAAACAAACCTTTATTTACAAAGACTTTTATGGACAAACAAACATCATAACTTAAGACAGAAATAATGAGGAGTGAAGCAGCATTTAGCATCAACTAAACCTGGAGGATAACAAATGAAGGAATATGTTCAGTTACCAGGATGAAAACACACAAATGTTCCTTTAAACGCCTCACAGCTTTAAATTAAATCCTTTCTACCAGCAAACAGAGGTTTAAACTGGACGTTGGGAGCTGATCAGTCGTCTTCTCAGAATTTACAGGACCGATGGAGGAACCTGCAGAAACACAGAAAACATCATTTAATTAGTTGTTAATTATTAATGAACAGTTTTATGTGAACGTTCAGCTCCTTCTCCTGAATTTATTCTGATGATTGTTGAAGCAACACCAACATTAATTTGAGCTTTTATTTAAATCTTAAAGAACTTCAAGACAGTAACTGTGACCCGTTTAAACCTCGTCTCCTCTCTAAGGAGCTTCCAGCTGCTCTTTCTACAGATCTTCAGGTTCTGGGATGTTTTCAGGATGTTCTGCAGAAGGTTTCAGATCTTCACTGAGCTCAGGATCCTCTGGAGGCCAAACTAGAAGCTCCAGGAGCCTCTGGAGGCCAAACTAGAAGCTCCAGGATCCTCTGGAGGCCAAACTAGAAGCTCCAGGATCCTCTGGAGGCCAAACTAGAAGCTCCAGGAGCCTCTGGAGGCCAAACTAGAAGCTTCAGGAGCCTCTGGAGGCCAAACTAGAAGCTCCAGGATCCTCTGGAGGCCAAACTAGAAGCTCCAGGATCCTCTGGAGGCCAAACTAGAAGCTCCAGGAGCCTCTGGAGGCCAAACTAGAAGCTCCAGGAGCCTCTGGAGGCCAAACTAGAAGCTTCAGGAGCCTCTGGAGGCCAAACTTGAAGCTTCAGGAGCCTCTGGAGGCCAAACTAGGAGCTCCGGGAGCCTCTGGAGGCCAAACTAGGAGCTCCGGGAGCCTCTTAAATACTGAACTTAGAGGTTTTCTTTGAATCAGTGTCTCCTATCGGTTCACATATATTTAGAAACTTAGGTTTCCAGCTGAAGAAGTGATGATCCAGACCAAACATTTGACTGACCCAGATGTTGTTCTGCAGATGTTTTAAAGCAGCAGGTTTCCTCTGTCATGTCTTCCTACAGCTCCTCTGCAGTCATTAGATGTTCAGTTTTAACCATCAGAGCTGCAGTTTGTCTGTTTGTAGCTTTAGTCAGCTTTGATTTTATTCATCAGAACTGAACTCTGATCTCCTGATGAATCCTAAAGTTAGACTCTGTTTATTCAACGAGACAAACTGAAGCTTCACACATTTAAAGCTGTGGTTGTTTTATGTCTTTGTGGTTGTTTTTTGTCTCTTTGTGGTTGTTTTGTGTCTCTCTGGTTGCTTTGTGTCTCTTTGTGGTTGCTTTCTGTCTCTTTGTGGTTGTTTTCTGTCTCTTTGTGGTCATTTTGTGTCTCTTTGTGGTCGTTTTGTGTCTCACTGGTTGTTTTTTGTCTCTCTGTGGTCGTTTCATGTCTCTCTGGTTGCTTTGTGTCTCTTTGTGGTTGTTTTGTGTCTCTGAGGTCATTTTGTGTCTCTTTGTGGTGTTTGTTTTGTCTCTTTGTAGTTTTGTGTCTGTTTGTGGTCATTTTGTGTCTCTTTGTGGTCGTTTTGTGTTTCTCTGTGGCGGTTTTTAAATAAAAAGCGCCACAAAGAGACACTAAATGATTAAATCCAGCTAAATATTGTGTATATATTGTAAAACTACATTTATGATTGCACAGAAATATCGTTAATAAATGATGTCATGGAGTTCTGCTTCATGTCGAGATTGGGTCATGCTGACATTCTGCTGTTATTGATCACGATGGATGATGTAAAAGATGAAGATCAACTTTATTGATCCGTCGAGTCAAACATGAGAGCAGCTCAGCAGACAGAAGCAGGAGGAGATAAAGATGAAGACGATAAAAAAAGACTAAATATACAAAATAAAGATAACAATGCTCAAGATGATAAAGCAGTGAGCTCCTTTTCAATTAAGGACCAGGAATGAACAGTTTATTGATTATAGATTGAAAGTTTAAACAGTGCCGTCTGCAGATTGACTGTGTGTTCAGCAGTGATTCTGACCCAGAGGTTAAACTGGCTTAAGGAGCATTTAAATATGCTAAATGTAATATAAAAACCAGATGTTTCCCCTCATCGATTAGCCCTAGTTGAGACAGAAAGGACAGAAACTAGGAGAGGAGACATTAAAATCAAACTCCTGCTCTGGTTCCTCTCCTCTGATCTGTCTTACTTCTAAAATGTGTCTTAAATAAATGAAAATATGTCCTGAAACGGATTTCCTGAGACGCTCTGGTCTCTGAGGACGCACTAGTTAAATATCAGATAAAGTCACCTTGCAGCAGGTTTCTGAGGGAATAAAGGAGCTGAAATCCAACCGATAAAGGTTCAGTTCACTCAAAGTTCACTTTAGCTTTTATCTGTGAAGTTTCAGTTTGTCTCATTGAATAAACCGACTTCAAGCTAACTTTTAGGATTCATCAGGCAGGAGACCAGAGCTCAGTTCTGATAAATGAACAACCACAAAGAGACACAAAACAACCACAAAGAGACGCAAAACAACCACAAAGAGACACAAAACAACCACAAAGAGACACAAAACAACCACAAAGAGGCATAAAACAACCACAAAGAGATGCAAGACGACCATAAACAGACACAAAACGACCACAAAGAGACACAAAACAACTACAAAGACACACAAAACAACCACAAAGAGACATAAAACAACCACAAAGAGACATAAAACAACCACAAAGAGACACAAAACAACCACAAAGAGACACAAAACAACCACAAAGAGACACAAACCAACCACAAAGAGACATAAAACAACCACAAAGAGACACAAAATGACTACAAAGAGACACAAAACAACCACAGAGAGACATAAAACAACCAGAGACACAAAACAACCACAGAGACGCAAAACAACCACAAAGAGACACAAACCAACCACAGAGACACAAAACAACCACGTAGAGACATAAAACAACCACAAAGAGACGCAAAACAACCACAAAGAGACACAAAACAACCACAAAGAGACACAAAGCGACCACAAAGAGACGCAAAACCACAAAGACACACAAAACAACCACAAAGAGATGCAAAACAACCACAAAGAGACACAAAACAACCACAAAGAGACACAAAACAATGCCTCTTTGTGGTTGTTTAGTGTCTCTTTGTTGTTGTTTTTTGTCTCTTTGTGGTTGTTTTGTGTCTTTGTGCTTGTTTTGTGTCTTCTTGTGGTCATTTTGTGTATCTTTGAGGTTGTTTTGTGTATCTTTCAGGTTGTTTTGTGTCTCTTTGTGGTTGTTTTGCGTCTCTTTGTGGTCACTGCTTGTCTTTATCTGGTTGTTTTGTAATTTTGGAGCTACTCTGAAGTCTTGTTGTTGTTTGGGAATTACAAAAAAATCCACATTTAAATAAATCTTGAATATTTAGTAACAACATTTTCTGAGCTTGTTGTCTGAACTCACAGTGCTGTGGGTCCAGGTGTGTCCAGGTGTGTTCACAGGGACAGGTGAGGCTTCCTGTAGGTCTGGTTGGTGATGGACAGACGGGTCAGTCGGGCTCCGTAATAATCCACAATGTAGTTGGATCCGTCTGCTGGACCCACAATCTGCAATACAAACACAACACAAAGAGACAACAGCTGTTTAACTCTGAGAGGTTTCTGGATCATTTTAATCTAAAGTCCTGCAGCTCTGAGGAACCAGAACATCATGAAGAAGGAGAGAGAACGATGGAGATGTCTTCTGGCAGTAGGACTCACAACGATGGAAACCAGAGAGAAGAAAGATCTCCTCATCCTGGCGATGTTTTTCTATCTCCATGTTTCCTCTACAGACTTTTTCTCTTTGTTTTCTCCGTTTGTTTTGTGTCTTATTTTGGAGTGCCTTTGTGACAGTTTTTTGTCTGTTTGTGCTACATTTTTGTCATTTTATGTCTCCTTTTTGTTGTTTTCTGTATTGTTTTTATCATTTTGTGTCTCCTTTGTGTCATTTTGTCTAATTTTTTCTTTTTTGTCTGGTTTTGGTCATTTTATGCGTCTTTAGAATAGTTTTAAGTTTACCTTGTGTCTCCTTTTTTTGTCTTCTATCTCGGTTTGTGTCTCTGTGGTTGTTTTTCTCCTCATACTGTAGATGTTTTTCTATCTCCATGTTTCCAGCCTCTACAGACCTTTTTTCTTTGTTTTTTTCCCCCCTTTTGTTGTTTTGTGTCTCACTTTCAAGCATCTTTTTGACATTTTTTTCTCTTTCTGCTCATTTTCTCTTGTCTTTTTCTATATTTGTCTCCCTTCTTTCATTTCATAACTTGTTTTTCTTGTTGTGTGTCACATTTTTGGGGCAGTTTCATCTCTGAACATTTTCTATCTCACTTTTCTTACTTTGTGTTGTTTTGAGGTTTTGTTTTGTCTCATTTTGTCTTGTTTTGGTTGTATTGTGTCATGTTATGCGTCTTTGGGACAGTTTTGTCTCTTTTTGGTTGTCTTGTGTCTCTTTTTTGTTGTTTTCTGTATTGTTTTTTATCATTTTGTGTCTCCTTGTGTCGTTTTATCTTGTTTTTGTTGCTTTTTTTGTCTCGTTCTGGTCATTTTTGCGTCTTTGGAACAGTTTTGAGTTTACTTTGCATCTTCTTTTTGTCATTTTGTGTCTCTTTGTGGTGGTTTCACCTCCTCATCCTGTAGATGTTTTTCTATCTCCGTGTTTGCAGACTTCTCTCTACTCCGTTCAACATCAGTAGAAGATGTTTCACCATGCTGAATGGATCTCCAACAACTTGCTCCTCTGTTCACCTCTTCTGCTGCATTTATTTTATGGTGGATTTTGCGCGGTTGTTTTCCGTCTTTTTGTGGTTGTTTTGCATTACGGGCTGTTTTTGTGGCTCTTTGTGGTGTGTTTGGATTCTTTTTTTGGTCGCTTCACTTCTATTTCTGGTATTTTTACAGATTTTTTGTGGTTATTTAGAGTCTTGTTTCAGTTTTGGTGGTTTGAAATGCCATGTTTGTCAGCTTAAATTTGTTAATTCTCCTCATGGAAACACGCGATGATGATGATGGATTCAAGGACCGTCTGACATTTAAGTCTTCTTTTTTCCTTTTCTCTCTCGTTTTTGTCATTTTGTGTCTCGTTTTTGTCATTTTGTGTCTCGTTTTTGTCATTTTGTATCTCGTTTTTGTCATCTTCTATCTCGTTTTTGTCATTTTCTCTCGTTTTTGTCATTTTGTCTCGTTTTTGTCGCTTTGTCTCGTTTTTGTAATTTTTTGTCTCATTTTTGTCGCTTTCTGTCTTGTTTTTGTCATTTTCTGTCTCGTTTTTGTCGTTTTCTGTCTCGTTTTTTAATTTCTGTCTTGTTTCTGTCGTTTTATGTCATTTTTGTCATTTTGTGTTTTGTTCTTGTAATTTTGTGTCTTCTTTTTGTCATTTTTTGTCTTGTTTTTGTCATTTTCTATCTCGTTTTTGTCATTTTTTGTCTCATTTTTGTTGTTTTGTCTTGTTTTTGTCATTTTCTGTCTCGTTTTTGTCGTTTCTTCTTGTATTTGTCATTTTCTGTCTCATTTTTGTCGTTTTCTGTCTTGTTTTTGTCATTTTCTATCTCGTTTTTGTTGTTGTCTGTCTTGTTTTTGTTGTTTTCCATCTTGTCTTGTGATAGAGAGCAAGAGAGGTGTTTGTAAATGGAAATCGTAAAGGAACGATCACAACAAAAATGTCAGGACTTTTCAGCTGAATTGCAGGCAGTGTTTACAGGGAGACAGAAACTAAAAAAAAGCGTCTGAAGTCAGATATCTGTAGATTTCTATGCGTCGTTCCCAACAGGTTTGAGAACCGGAGCGTCTCTGAGGACGTCTCAGAGGGTTAATGATCACATTAAGTTGACGTAGAACTCTCTGATCCGTCAAACCCGTCCAGGTTTAAACGGACCATTAGTGCGACCATCCATCCGTCCTTCCTCCCGTCAGCCTCCAGTGATGGATCTCCGGCCGCTATTATCTAAAACGCCTCGGCAGGACGGAGCGATTCGTCCCCTCACCTCCGGCTTCCCTCCTCCATCCGTCTGCCGAGTCCATTAGAAGCTTCATCCCTCAGCTGGACGATGTAAATAATAAGCAGAAGCCGTTTGTTCTGCAGCTAAAACACGACAGGAGGTTCCTGAGAGCAGCGACTCTTAAAACAACAAACCAGGAGTCGATTATTCTCATTATTGATTCATCTGATGGATAATTTAACATCTGATGCATGAAACTGAACAGAACTGTGAAAAACATCCTTCAGCAAAAGGTCGCATTTAGTTCTAAACCCCCCAGATATTGAGTTTATGTTGATGGAAGACGTTGAAGAAGTTCAAATATTTAAAAAGTGACAGATTTATAATCTAATCAATAATCAATAATATTGATGCTGATCTTTGTGGTTTCATTGACTGACTGTGTAGAAAATGCTTCCTACGTGTGTTGTTCTAAAGGTCGGACCAGTACCAAACCAGTACCAGACCTCCACCAGACCAGTACCAGACCTCTAGCAGACCAGTACCAAACCAGTACCAGATTGTTACCAGATCACTATCAGACCTCTACCAGACCTTTACCAGACCAGTACCAAACCAGTACCAGACCAGTGCCAGACCAGTACCAGACTGCTACCAGACCAGTACTAGACCGCTACCAGACCAGTGCCAGACCAGTACCAGACTGCTACCAGACTGCTACCAAACCACTACCAGACTAGTACCAAACCAGTACCAAACCACTACCAGACAGTTACCAGACAAGACCAGTACCAGACTGCTACCAGACCAGACCAGTACCAGACCAGTACCAGACTAGTACCAGACCAAACCAGTACCAAACCAGTACCAGACCACTACCAGACCAGACCAGTACCAAACCAGTACCAGACCTCTACCAGACCAGACCACTACCAGACCAGACCAGTACCAAACCAGTACCAGACCTCTACCAGACCAGACCAGTACCAGACTAGTACCAAACCAGTACCAGACTAGTACCAGACCAGACCAATGCCAGACCAGTACTAGACCAGTACCAAACCAGTACCAGACTAGTACCAGACCACTACCGGACCAGTACCAGACTAGTACCAAACCAGTACCAAACCACTACCAGACAGTTACCAGACAAGACCAGTACCAGACTGCTACCAGACCAGACCAGTACCAGACCAGTACCAGACTAGTACCAAACCAGTACCAGACTAGTACCAGACCACTACCAAACAAGACCAGTACCAGACTGCTACCAGACCAGACCAGTACCAGACCAGTGCCAGACTAGTACCAGACCAGTACCAGACTAGTACCAAACCAGTACCAGACTAGTACCAGACCGCTACCAGACCAGTACCAGACCTCTACCAGACCAGACCAGTACCAGACCAGACTAGTACCAGACCAGTACCAGACTAGTACCAGACCGCTACCAGACCTCTACCAGACCAGACCAGTGCCAGACTAGTACCAGACCAGACCAGTACCAGACTAGTACCAAACCAGTACCAGACTAGTACCAGACCAGTACCAGACCACTATCAGACCAGACCAGTACCAAACCAGTACCAGACTACTACCAGACCAGACCAGTACCAAACCAGTACCAGACCACTACCAGACCAGACCAGTACCAAACCAGTACCAGACTACTACCAGACCAGACCAGTACCAAACCAGTACCAGACCACTACCAGACCAGACCAGTACCAAACCAGTACCAGACCACTACCAGACCAGACCAGTACCAAACCAGTACCAGACCACTACCAGACCAGACCAGTACCAAACCAGTACCAGACCTCTACCAGACCAGACCAGTACCAGACCAGTACCAGACGGGTCACAGACTCACCTGCATGGCGATCAGTATGAAGTCGATCAGTGTCCCGATTCCACAGAAACCAACGGTGCAGAACTTCAGCAGTCCTGAGAGGAAACAGGAGAGTCGATGTTAAATAAAGAACATTTAGAGCAGGAACAAGATGCTGCCATCAAACAGATCAACAATTTATAATCGATAATCAAACATTTATAATCAATAATCAAACACATGAAACATTTATAATCAATAATCAAACATTTTCTGCATCATGCTAAACTACTATATTGTCACAGTGTGAACAAAGATTCATTTCAGTCAGAAAGAGACGCAGAAGATGCTCAATAAAAACCAGATTAGTCTGTAAATCCATCAGATGATGTTTCTGAGGTTGAGTTGAAGCAGATTTTTTTTAGCTACGAATGTCTTAAAGTGGTCAGTTCTAGTTAAACAGCAGAGAAACGTTGTGTTGTGCATTCGTGAAGTCAGTTAGAAGGTTTTATATTATTACTGGATGAAGAAACTGTTTGCTAAAAGCTTCAGCAGATTCTACAGAAACAGCAGCTTCTCTGAAACTCTGATGAAAACTGTTTAACTGTTCCTACATTCAGTGTTTTCAGCCTGAATTCATCTGTTTGTGTTTGTGTGATCAACACACAATAACAGCACAACAACAACACAACAATAACACGGAAAATAACAGTTATGATTTATACAACAAGGACCAGTTTTTATCCTTTAATGAGACACCTGCAGCTGGACAAAGAGGCCGAGTGAGTGTGTGTGTGTGTGTGTGTGTGTGTGTGTGTGTGTGTGTGTGTGTGTGTGTGTGTGTGTGTGTGTGTGTGTGTGTGTGTTGTACGTGTGTGTGTGTGTGTGTGTGTGTGTGTTGTACGTGTGTGTGTGTGTGTGTGTGTGTTGTACATGTGTGTGTGTTGTAAGTG